>NW_025783940.1:0-23607 GCF_021130785.1 Homalodisca vitripennis
AGTTAAGCTTTGATTTAGTTAAGCTTTTATTTAGTTTATCGTTTCTTTTCGAGGCCACTGGGTTGCTTGACGTACGTTGGCACCAGTGTTCCTGAACTTCGGGCTAGGCGTAGTTTAATTTAATTTTACTTAGTTTTATCGTTTCTTTTCGAGGCCACTGGGTTGCTTGACGTACGTTGGCACCAGTGTTCCTGAACTTCGGGCTAGGCGTAGTTTAATTTAATTTTACTTGGTTTATCGTTTCTTTTCGAGGCCACTGGGTTGCTTGACGTACGTTGGCACCAGTGTTCCTGAACTTCGGGCTAGGCGTAATTTAATTTAGTTTTACTTAGTTTATCGTTTCTTTTCGAGGCCGCTGGGTCGCTTGACGTACGTTGGCACCAGCGTTCCTGAGATTCGGGCTAGGCGTAATTTAATTTAGTTTTTTACTTAGTTTATCGTTTCTTTTCGAGGCCGCTGGGTTGCTTGACGTACGTTGGCACCAGTGTTTCCTGAACTTCGGGCTAGGCGTAATTTAATTTAGTTTTACTTAGTTTATCGTTTCTTTTCGAGGCCGCTGGGTTGCTTGACGTACGTTGGCACCAGTGTTCCTGAACTTCGGGCTAGGCGTAATTTAATTTAGTTTTACTTAGTTTATCGTTTCTTTTCGAGGCCGCTGGGTCGCTTGACGTACGTTGGCACCAGCGTTCCTGAGCTTCGGACTAGGCGTAATTTAATTTAGTTTTTACTTGGTTTATTCGTTTCTTTTGAGGCCGCTGGGTCGCTTGACGAACGTTGGCCACCCAGCTTTCCTTAGTTTCGAGCTCTAGTCGAGCTAGGCGCGATTTCCGAGCGAGCTAGTGTTTACATTTAGTTTTTATTTAGTTTATCGTTTCTTTTCGAGGCCGCTGGGTCGCTTGACGTAACGTTGGCACCAGCGTTCCTTAGTTTCGAGCTCGAGTCGAGCTAGGCGCGAATTTGAGTGAACTAGTGTTCGCATTTAATTTTTATTTAGTTTATCGTTTCTGTTCGAGGCCGCTGGGTCGCTTGACGTACGTTGGCACCAGCGTTCCTTAAGTTTCGAGCTCCAGGCGAGCTAGGCGCGATTTCGAGCGAGCAAGTGTTTACATTTAGTTTTTATTTAGTTTATCGTTTCTTTTCGAGGCCGCTGGGTCGCTTGACGTACGTTGGCACCAGTGTTCCTTAGTTTCGAGCTCGAGTCGAGCTATGTGTGATTTCGAGCGAACTAGTGTTTACATTTAGTTTTTATTTAGTTTATCGTTTCTTTTCGAGGCCGCTGGGTCCGCTTGACGTACGTTGGCACCAGCGTTCCTTAGTTTCGAGCTCGAGTCGAGCTAGGCGCGAATTTGAGTGAATTAGTGTTCGCTTTAGTTTTTATTCAGTTCATCGATTCTTCTCGAGGCCGCTGGGTCGCTTGTCGTACGTTGGCACCAGCGTTCCTTAGTTTCGAGCTCGAGTCGAGCTATGTGTGATTTCGAGCGAACTAGTGTTCGCATTTAGATTTATTTAGTTATCATTTCTCTTTTTTGGCCGCTGGGTCGCTTGTCGTAAGTTGGTTCCAGCGTTCCTCGTTTTCGAGCTTCAGTTGAACTAACAACTGTCGTATTAGGGGACGTTTAGGTGGTGGAACAGTCATCCTAAAGCAAATGCTGACGCCTTCCCTTTATTCCCTTTCGTTTCCGAGTCTGCGGATGATGAAAGCATGTTGATCCGTCGATCATCGGTGCTGTATTTGATTCGGCTTTTGGTTTTACATTAATTCGGTTCTGAGCTGAACTTGGAAACTACCTCTCCCTTTCGAACCCTGGATTTTACCCCTCTCGACTGTTCTATCCGGTGTCTTAGGGTTATATAATTTTATAAACTATCCCTGACCCGATTAAACGTTATAATACGAAGAAAAGCAATTAAAGAACATGTCAAAGAAAAATATAAAAAAAGCTTCGAAAACATACATTCTGAAGGTAGGGGTGATTCGCCCCCGCCTTCAAACTTTCAAAAAAACACTGTTTTCATAAATGAAGCAGGCATATATTCTTTTAATCTTGAAATCTTAAAATGAAAATAGCAGAAATGTTTCAAGATTGGGTTTTAGAAGAAGTTTTACCAATTATTCGTAAATTTGGTGTGTACAAACTTGAAAACAAGATTAAATATTTTATAGGACGAAGTTAAACACTTGCAAATTAAAGATGAAATGAAATCATTGAAAATAGAGAATCAAGAATTGCGAATGGAATTAATGAAGAGAGATATGGTATGTAAAGATTTTGATAAGAAAAAACACCATGTTTTTGTGTTAATTAAGAAGAATCACATGTGGGAATGGCCTTATTACGTTATCAGAGCTCAGAAACGAGAAATACCAAACCGATTAAAACATCTAAAAATAAATTATCCTGAATTAGAGATTTTGTTCATTGATGACGAACCAAATTTCTATCAATCTGTATAACCAAATGAAAGAATCTTTGAATATTTTATACAACGGAAATCATTTTACTACAAATATGGCAGAATCTCGACTGATTTATAGAATATCTAAATTACACGATGAAAATGTTTCTAAATTTTACTAAAAACTCTCGATTTATTATATTTTTGTTTGTAAATGTTTAGCATAACTAGGTAACCATCGTAGAATTTTTTTTTTCATATTCACAAGGCATTTCGTTTTTATAACTTTCGCTGAAAATTTTTTTAGCACAATCTTTGCAAAAAGCATCTTTTCTATCTTTACTATACTGCCAGTTATTAAATTCAGAAATAATTTTTAATTTTTCTTTACAAAAGTAACAATTTTTTTTCTTCTTAAAGTTAATTTGTTCATTTTTATCATATAATTCCATTACAATAACAGTCTTTTTCTATTCTCTTCTTGACACTTTGTACATTTTCTTTTGAGACTCCATTTAAATAGAAAAAAAATTATTTACACGATGAAAATGTTAAACTCTTGAATTATGATATTTTGTTTGTAAATGTTTTTGATAATTATTTAACCATTTTATAGTTCTTCCACATTCACATTGAGTATCTTCAATAATATAATCTATGAAGATTCTTCTTTACACAATCTTTACAATATGAGTCTTTCTTATCTCTACTATAGTGATCACTATTAAACTCTGAAATTTTTTTTAGTTTCTTTACATTTAAGACATTCTTTATCTTCCAAAGTTAATTTTTCTATTTTATCATATAATTCTTTATGATAATTCCCTTTCACAATCTTTGCAATTATAATGCATTCCATCTTTCCTATTTTTATCTTTATAAAAATCATTTAAATCTTTAAATTCTTTGCACTTTGTACATTTCTTTTGATGCGGCCATTTATATATAGAAAATTTATATTACAGTTTTGACTTCTTCAATTCATATTCATAAAACTTTCCGGTTATTTCTTCATTATTTAAATCTTTTATACTATAAGTTACAGGATCTGTGTTATTAATTTGATAAATCACAAAGATTTCTCTTGACCAATTGTTCTTATATTTGTTCGAAAATGTTTGTTTTTTACTAACAATTCTTACATGATCATTGACTTTAAATTTAGTTTTCGTGTGAATTTCAGGTGGAACATACTTGAAAACGGTCTCTAATAACTCCTTTTCTGCATCCTTATCTACGTCTTTCGGTTTCATTTTGGTTGTGCTGTGAACTGTATCGTTATAATTGTTTACGATTTCTTGAAGAATAATCGATCCATTTAAAGTTTTTTATTAATCTCAAAAAATTACTTTCATTCTCTCATTTTGAGTTCTGTTATATCTCTCTACAATACTTGATTTCTCTTCGTTTTCAGTATGATAAATCTTAATGTTTGTATTTCCTCAAAACATCGTTAAATTCTTTATTTTTAAACTCTAAACCTTTATCTGTATGAAGTAGGTTAGGAGGTTTGTGATTGATCCTTATGGCATCTTTTACTATATCTTCGAAGGCTTTTGAAAACAATCTTTACCGTTTTTTCTTTTGATAGCTCTTGACCAAGCATATTTTTGAGAAAGTATCAATAACATTTAAACATATACTTAAATCCATCATTTTGATCTGAATAGTTAGACATTATAACTAAATCTGGCTGCCCATAAATCGTCCAATTCCTAATGTTATAATTTTTCTCTTTTTAAACTTTTTTTCGTACTGGTGCATGAATTTCTCGAGCTTCAATCTCTATCTCATCTTTAGTCTTCAATTCTTGCTTAACAGGTTTTGGATTTGGATTCTTTATAAACTTACTCTTGTTTGTCTTACATTTTGAACATTTTGCAGCAATTCTATACAATCCATTTTGAGTTTGAACGATTTTTGAATCTATATTTTTTCGTTTTCTTTTTACACTTGTGACAGTGAATTAAATCATCTTCCATTTACATATCAAAGTTTCCAAGTTTATTTAATTCGTCTAATATATCTGTATTTATATCCATACGGTACTGTATCGATCTTATTTTCTAGGACAATTCTCTTATCATCTTTAGCGTTCAGTGCCAGCTTGTTTATGGTAACAGTGTACAACTCATGTTTTATAACTTTTGATGACTGTCATCTCCCTAAATTCTTCTTTATCTGTCGAACAAACATCTCTTCAAGTTTTCGATATTTATTGTTTTATTTACAACGCTTCTCTTAATTCCTTTACACCTAACTGGGTCTTTATCTAGATATTTGTACGAGTACATCTTAGACCTTAAACCACAAAATTCTTCTAAAACTTCGCTATTTAACTCATCTTTGTATTTCCCTATTACCTTCTTTATTTTTAGTAGTGAAACATTCATGATCTTTTGGATAATCACTTGTATCAAAGTCATCTATATTTTCTTTAATAATTTTAAAAGGATCTCGTTTCAATTCTAGAAAATAACTGTCTGTATCCATGTAACACAGATTCAAATCTGGATCAAACTTCTTTAATTTGTTGTAATAAAACTCGTACATTAGCAATTTTGAGAGGTCGAGAACTGAAAATCCTATGTAAATCGGTTTGTTAAATTTAACCTTTTGTTTGTACATGTGACTCGCTATACAGTTGTCGTCAAAGATGTTAAAGCATTTGAAATTTTGTTTTCTTAGCTTGTTTCATTGAAAATTCTTCATTTCCAAGCTTTAATATCACATCTATTTCGCACATTTTCCATACTTTTTCCAAAAACAGAGTTGTTCATTAACTTGTAAAAGTCCTTCTCAAAATCACTTGTAGCTTTGGTCCTCATATTAGTATTAAAATCAAATGTACATCTTTCATAAAAGGCTTCTGATCGAATGCAATAACTCTATTCACATGTTTTAACACCATTCCTTGTTCGAGATAGAATTTCAAATTTCTCGAATGAAATTACGTAGACAACGTATTCAGTTTTATCCAGTAGAGTTGTGCAAAGTTTGTTTTTAAAAATGTTCTGGAGCAAGAGGTAAATCCTTGTGATGTTCGTGTAAATTTGTTGGATATCCAAGATCGACTTTCGAGAATATAGCCATAATCTTCGTCGCCAGTGAGTTCTAAAATTGTTTCTTGCCACTCTTCTTTTGTATACGTTTTTAGGATCCATCCACTTGATATCACTAAACGGCAGTTTTTGCATAAGACCATAACCATAAAGATTATTGGCATCGACGTACAACAGATAGCTTTCTGGTTTTGTCTTATCAAAATCTTTTAAATATTTGTTATTTGCTTTCACATATCGTTTAATACACTGAGAAATGCCTCCGCGAATACCTTTTTCGATCATCAAATACATATTATAATCACTAATTAATTGTAATTCTATCTTCGTTAATTTTAACATAGCATCCCATGCAAGACTGGGAGCTGTTAGATAGTGTGCTGGATCAAGCTTATAGCAATTCAAACAAATATTCCTAAAATTTTCAAAGATATTCAGCGAGCAATAGAAACATCTTGAATGTTATAGAGATCAGAGTAAATTTCCTAGATTTTTCTCTTTTAATTTGTTCCAAACATTTAAGTAGTGTTGAAAATCTTTCTCAGATATGCTCTCATCTGTCAAAAGTGAATAGAAATCTTGAATTCTCAATTCTTCTGATGTAATCAAGTTTTTCAATACTGTCGATAAATTCATAGGGAAATATTCCTTTTCCAGATAGAATTTTAAAAATCTCGTCGTCGTCATTTGGCTGTCTTTCTATTATCTCATTCAGTCCATACTTGTATAAAATGATTTGTATGTTTGAAGTCTTCTCTCTTTAGATTTTTAGCTAACTTTTCTATAGACGAGGCCCATGAATCTGAACGTGTCTACAAACGAAAACTTGATGAATTTTCTTTGGCTTATCACCTTCGAATTCATAGCCATATCCAGAATTTACAGAATAATTTATATATTTTTCATCGGTGTTTGCAATCAAATCAACATTTCCATATTGTTTAGCCAATTCTTTTATGTACAAATGAGTATCGTAATTTGACATATTGGGTGGCAGAAAACGGGAATATTCTGAGGAAATTTCAAATTTAGATTGCAACATGCATGAGCTGCGCCTCGAAACTTGCCGGTTAAATGACAATGATCTCTCACTTTATTATAAACTCTTATCTTTCCAACTATCAGGAGTAAAACCATACTGAATTGACCCAACATCATAAGCAGACCATTCACAGATATGACAAACGTTTGAATTTTGATACGAAAATTTCTTCTTCTTCTGTCAATTTTCATAGGTTTCATGTTCTTAGAATTATATTTTTTCGCTATGTATTTCGATAATTTATTGAGTTCTTCAAACAATTTTGTCGGGACGTTTTTCAAATCTTCTTCATTTTTGGCACGATAACATATCGGTTTGTACATGCGATTGGTCACATTTCGACACTAAATATAGAGTAAAACCATAAGGAATGTGCCTCTGAATCTTGGTTGTAGTCGATCTTTGTGGATTGTTTCTTGCATGTCGGAATTTTTTCTAATATGCTCTCAAAGTCCATATAAATTACGTACGGATGGTTAAATTTCTTTTGATAATTAGTAAATTTAGTTGTTTGACCTGGAAATGGCATAATTGGCTTACAAACTTCATGATTTTTACAAATTTCTAAATGATCTGTTAAATCTCCAGATTTGTAAAAATGGCTTAAACATCTTCTACACAAAAATTTTCTTTCTTTATGTTTAGACAACTGCGAAGAAACAAGCTTATTTAAATCGGTTATCAAAACATAATGAGATTTATCATCTTGTTTAACATACAATAAAATCAATGTTTGTTTCAGCGTCATATTTTTCAGAAATTTGTAACGGAACAATGTTAATATTTTTCATCAAAACTGTAGACATTTGATAGACATTGTTGGATACTTATACTTGGAATTGTAGCTTCGTTTTTCAAATATTTGTATATCTTTCAGAGACATTGGGATACTCAAAACCTGAAAATATTTCGTCATTCACAAATTTTTCGTATTGCTTTACACGTTCACAGTCTCTTTCTGGTTTTTCAAAAAGCAACATCTTATTGAGTAAATAAAGCAAAAATCATCTCTATTTTTTATATTTATACAAGCTTTTTTTATCTTTGATATTCTTTGGTAAATCGATGTATGATCCTGCATTCATCATTTCGTGTTTGTTTAAGGCTCAATACTAGTTGTTTACAACTTTTAAATGTCCATCCGGAACCTTTATTTTGGATTATTCGTTTTGTTCTCGATGTGTTAATTTATTAAATTGCTTAGTAATAAAGTCGTTTACGTCAAAGATTTCGTCTGCTTTGATAGTAAAATACATTAGACATGTTTGCGGTTCACCATTCACTAAAGTTCGTTCGTATTCACATTCCAAAGAGAGATAGCCCTTCATATTTTTAACATTTTCTTGAAATTTCTCGATTAAACTTTTAATTTCTGACCGCATAATTGAAAGATATTATTTGTAAATTGACATGGAATTGTCGTTCAAGTTTGTTAAAATGGTATTGCTTGAAAAGACCGTGTATTGAGGATAAAACTTCTACATCAATGATATTTTCGGATTTTACTTTAAGAGTTTTATCAATTTCTTCGATCATTTCAGACTTGGTTTTATCGTTAGTACCGATAGCCAACTTTTCAGCTATTGAATGAAGTTTTTCATCATTAAATAGGTCGAGATTTTTCTTTTCAACTTTGAAATTTCTCTTTAATTCACGTAATTTCTCAATATTAAAACATGTTTTCGTGATCGGCAATTTTATTTTCTCTAGCCCATTGTCTTAAATAATTTAGTTCATTATCGTAAATTTGCTTGTTTTTTTTCATGACTTTTAGAATTATAATGGCGATCATAGTTTTTTTCTTAAAATTTCTTTTTTTGCAGAACGGACATGATATTTTTTTTTCGCGCTCCATTTAGATAGAAAAATTTATTTAACTAAATGGTGCTTGTAAACCAACGATTGCGCCTCTCACGGCGTGATATCACTACGGATATTGACGCAGGCGAAGCGATTTATCGTGATGGTCGGTCTGTAGTAGCACACCTCGACTGTCATTGATACACACAGCGCAATCTTTCGGAACTAAAATGTCGGTAATACAGATTTTCTTTTAAGAATAAAAATTGTGTTCCCGTTTACTATTATAACATTTTCTTTTTCAAAATGTTAGATAATTTTACCTATTTTAAATATGCGTAACATTTTGTTACTTGTAATTTTCAAATTATATTTTAAATTAATTTCTTAAATTTTTACTTCTCGATGGGCTGTTGTATTGTCTTGCTGAGTATATATGTCCACGAATTCGGTTTGGTCGGTTAGGAAGTTTTACTTCTGAACTGTTTCAATGCGAGTGGCCATAGCGGAGAAACACCAAGTTCAGAAGTATTCAGATCGTATTCCGGAACCATTTCTCTATCCGTATCTCGCTCTTCTCTCTCTCTCTAGCCTGAATATAGATCCTAGCCTATAAACGGCAGAAGTGATCGTGTCCATAGGCATAAAAAGAGAGGGAGAGAGAAAGAGACAGAGGGAGGAGAAAAGGTCGACCGAGAAATGGTTTTGCACTTTTTGACTTTGAATTTTTTTCTATTTCAATGGAGTTCTTGAAAGAGTTAAATGATATTGGAGAATGTAAGTTTAAAGAGTATAAGAAGTTAAATGAATTGGAAGAAAGGAAGAAACATAGAATCTTGAATTTGGAGAAAATGAAAGATAAATTCGGGTTTACAATAATTGCCGAGTTGGAAGATTGTAAAGTACACTTGCCGAACAGATTTTTGACTGTTTTGGATGAAAAAAAGATTTAAAGAACTAAACAAAAATGAAAAATTACACTTGATTGTTACTGGAAAGAAGACTATAAAAGATAAAGAAATTATAACAATTAACTTTGTAGAATAAAGTCTTAACTCTAAAAACTTGCAGTCCCTCCCCACGTCATAGTACTGTTTTGATAACCATAGTTGGTGTCTTTCTTCATAGGAATCACATGGAATATTATCTACAGTAATACCTTTTGTTTCACACAAAATGTGGCTATATTCTATAAGAAAAATTCTATAATGCTCTTTTAATGAATTGTGTTGATAAATCTTGATACTCACAAAAATTCCTAAGAAATTCATCAATTAAGTCTTGATTATCTTGAAAGAACGTATAATATGGGAAAAATGTCATAAAAAAACGATGAAAACTCTCTGTTTGTTTATTTTTTACTTTCTTTTCAATATCTTTCGTAATTATATTAAATATGTAATCCCTTACTTTTTTAGTTTTTTGCCGATATTAAAACACTCCATTAGACGTTTTTTCTGCAAAAGACTTTACAAGTTCTTTGAATTCTGTATCATTTAAGGAAAGTATCAACTGTTCTTTAAAATGTTTTGGTAATTCGTTGAACTCGTTAAAATTGTCTTTCTTTGTAAGTTTTTTGAAATGCTAGAAACTGAAGAGAGCTTGGTGAGTTCATGTTGTTTATTTAGTAGAAAAGTTTTTTTATTAAAGTACAGTATGTTTTTAGTAAAAAATGTTTTAAATTGATTAAATTTTATTAAGATTTTCGAAGATTTTTCCTTTATTCGTAGCAGTTTTGACAACATTTTACAAAGCACAGCTTAAGAAAGTAGAAGCAAACAGCTGTAGATTTGGTTAATTTTTCATTCCACAGAGTAGATAGTAATGTACCGATCGCTTTTGGAGACGAACGACTGTAGATTCGGTTAATTTTTCATTGAGATTTGCTGTGTTATTTCTCAGCTTCCTTTATGGTACATTGGAACAGTATTTTACATTGCTTTTCGGTTGGCTCCAAAAGTGCGCCAGGAACCCTTATATTACTATCTACTTATATGCTTACAGAAACATTGGACAAAATTAATGTCACACTTTTTAGTATATATGCAAACTTTATTTTCTGAACTTTAGGAATTCTCAGAATAGTGTTTCTAATTTAACTTTCCTACATGGTTTTTTATTGAAAGTAGTTTTTAAACAGTCACAACAGTATTAATTTTCTTTCAGGTTTTTTATATGAACCTAAAAAATCCCTGGTATCCAAAATATATGTAAGCCCAATCGTTAGAGAATAACTATACCCAGGTAACTTATATATATATGCGAGATATGTTGACTTTGTACGGAAGTTTATGAAAAATTATTTTAGCTACAAAAATCGGAAAGATAAAACAGCAAAAATATCTTGGATATTTCATTTAAATCACAGTTTTGTTATACTAAAAATCATTATTATTGATTAACATTAAAATATAGTAGATTTTATGCATTACTTTTTTTATAATTGTTTCGAATATTGTGAGTTAAGTACTAAATAGAATTTAATACTTATATACAAAAATTTTTATATATATATATATATATATATATATACATTTATTTATATATACATATAATATTTCACAATAATAGTATTTAAAATCAAGGTATAATATTCTTATATATGGCCATAAGATAGGAAATTTGGAAATTTTTCACTATAAATATTAACTAAAATATCAACTCTCAATGGTAAATGTAACTATAGTTATTATAGTAACCATATTTAATTATCATTTTAAAACAACGCACCAATAATTTAAATATAAAACTGTGTTTAATAATTATAAATAATATTAAGTTTAATAGAATATTCAGAATACAAGCCAGTGTCTTTGGATAGTAAAATAACTCACTAAATTATGATTGTAGATAAAATAATTATTGTTTGTTATATATGTACTTGGTGTAATATAATGTGTCATTGTGTGTATTTACAGTGTATTAGACATGAGCACCTGGCAGAGGTGCCAACTCATCTTTGAGGTAAATTATTGTCCCCTTCTAGCCAAGCGCCCCTCAACTACTTGTCCCTGTCAGATATTACGATTAGACTTTTCCCAAAATTTAATATAGACCCGCTATGCTTAAAAAAATAGTTAGTTTTTATAATCGAAAGATAAATGAAAGATCATAAAATAACTTGTGATTGTAAAAGTTTTATTACACAACCACTCGGAACGTGACGGGAAACACTGAAGTTGAATGAAAAATTCGTCAATAGTTTGTTAATAAAACTTTGATAAAATTTTAAATTTCAATATCATAGACTCGTTTTATTAAGCGGTAACCTATAAAAGAAATGTGAAACTATTACTTTAATAGTGTTGTACTAGTCTAGATTGGGGTCTATTCTGCACCCATGTGGCCTCTTGAGAGGATACATTTTGATTAAGCAATGTATTAAGTACACATAACCCATATATATCCAGAATAAGAAGCAAATAACCTGTTACTCCAAAAGACAGTTGTACCAGTAAAGGGTCGATACAGACCCCATTGGCTTACAAAGGGTAATATAAAGTAGATAGGTTAATTGATACAACTTAAATTTTGTGGTCAATATTTCGAATAATTTTTTATTTAATATTTATTTAGTACAATTAAAACTACTTTGGAACTGCTTTATGATTGTAACAATATGTTAAAGTGTGTGTTATTTTTCTGGTTTATTTTTATTTATGAATTATTACATTTCTTTATTTTATAAAAATAGTGTTATACCTCAAAATCATATTACTCTCTTTAGGATTATATAATTTTTATCCTAAAATTTGCCATTTTAATTAATAGTCTACGGCTTTAATTAAAAATTGCTACATACGTCAATGTTATTTATTCTATTGTCATCAGTATAAGCGGGGAAATAGGTATGAATATTCCTAACTATATTATATTTTTACTAGACCATCTTGTAAAGTAAAATACAGATACTAAATAGTATACAACTTGTTTTAATTGTTACCTTTGTTATAATTTTTATTAAAAAATTTATGAGTAATACAAATTGTCTATTAAATACATAAGTCATTGATAATACGCTCTGATTTAAAAGAGTGATACATATCATTGAAATACCTAAAAGTATAAGTTAGGTATATCTTAAAGTGACTATATTAAAATTATTATGAAGTTGCTGTTCAAATAAATAATTTATTTTCATTAAATTCAATTTTATATCTGAACTAATTTAAAAATATTTTATCTTTTTATGTCTGATATATTGTTTTAATGTTGCTTTAAGGAAGTATTCACAAAATCATAGAAAAGTTACGTAAAACTATATAACAAGTAACGTAAAAGTAATAAACGTCTTATTTTTACCAGGCGAATTTAGAGTTTTAGTAAACCCTCTGTAACAGTTATAATTGCAAGAAATGGCTTAAAGGTGACTTACAAACCACAAAAATGTATTTGGTATGAAACAAACACTCACAAACCAGTTGACTTTTCAGTTTATAAACAGTCCACATAGCAGATTAGACATGAGAGGAGAGACAGTAACTAACCTAAGTCTTTGAGGACAACTATTAGTCACAATACTTTATCGTCACCGTTCCCTAGTTTTTAGTGGAATTTTTCTGTTTTCATTCCATCTTAAATGTTTTACATTTGATACGTACACAATATAACGTAAATATAATAAAAAGTAAAATTAGAGGAATATTAATATCTCAATCAATAGAAACTAACGAGAGTTAAATATTTAAAACTGACACAACCTGATAAAATAAACTTGTTTTTAATAATAATTAGATTTTACCATTTAAAATAAGCCAGTTGAAAGGCATATATCCGTCCATGTGTTAAAAACACGACCAAAAAATACACGTGTTTCAAGAAGCAAATCTTGTAACGGTTACAGTAGTCAAAACCAAGCTTGTTGTAACCACCCTGCAGTAACGTTTATAATTCAAAAATTCTTGCATTTCTTTACATTCCACTATTGAAGAGATATCTGCAAGCACTTAAGTTATAAAAGTTATCGTTGTAGGCATAGTCTTAACATTAGTCATTAGGTATACTATAAATTGCGTTATAATTTTTTAGATTAATTATAATCCTAATATATAACAAGTTTTTCAATTTATTTATTTATTGAATATTTATTTTTTAGAATATATTATTGTTTTAAATAAAGTTTTAAAAATATAATTCTATTAAACTAAAGTGTATGTTTTAATTATATCAAGTAATTTTTTAGATTACTTTATTGTTTTACTTCCGAGGTGTCCATCCTGAAACGATTATTTTTACTTCAACTGTATTTAACTGTATTTTGGGTTAAAATTATTGAATACGAAAATTTTTCTTTAAAAAGTATTTACACCCTTGTTATTATTATTATATTCGTATACGCACACTATAAATAATAATCCTGTCCTATTAAGAATAGTTAAAACGATTAAAATTAAATAAAACTAAATGTATTGTTTGGAGTAAAACAACTAAGAAAAGTAATCTATATACAATAATTGGAATTTATATATTTGAATACACTCTATTTTATAATTAGCACACAAATCCATTTTAATATTACAAACATAATCGTAATACACATACTAGGTACTGAGTTAGTAACTTAAATAATACATTACATTGATAAAGAAGAAAGCAGACTGTTCTGTGGTAACCTAAAAGTTTTTAAAACATGCGTTACTTGGAAATTAGGAACAATATTTTCAATTAAGGTCGCTACAGTAAATCAAAAATTGTATTTAGCTTCATAAGAACAATATTAAACAATTATTTCACGCCCAATTTTTTTATCATGGGATTATGATAGGCGTCTAGTTTTAGGATATATTAATTTTTATCTAAATGTTTTTTTCTGTAAATGTTATTATTTTGAAGAATTTAAGTTAATAAGTTTAAAAAAGTTTTTTCAGGTTAACCAGTAAAAATATTTAAATTTACTGTACAGCGTTTTTAAAGTGTGGTATTAACTTGATAAAAATTGTTGAATTCCTCACAATTCAATGACAATAAGGGCGTAAATGTATTATAATTTACACATTGTTCTTATTGAACTAAAATCAAGAAGACCAACAGTACATCTCGCAAATAACTTAATTCCACATTTTCAAAGTGGGCTTTCTAGAATACTTAGTGAATACGGCTTATATAACCACTGACTTAAAGAAGGAGTACAGCAAGTCGAGCAAACAGTGGATGCACGAGACTTGAAAGCTAATTCTTCTCTGAGTTGATGTCTAATTCAATAAGTGTCAAACTTTCTGCAATGTTCCAATATCGTGATGTTAACCATCTTTCGACACTTCTGAACCTTTTTAGGTTATATTGGTTCTATTTTATTTTATTAATGAGATATCTCTCATTATATAAATTATTATTCGATTAAATATAATATTTTTATATAAATATATCAGACGCAAAATTTAAATAATGGACCTTTAATAACCCGTTATTATTATATTGTTTTATTCATATTATGGAATATTTTAAAATTCATAGAATTATCATAGGGGTAAATTTATAATTTAAGATTTTGTTAAATTATTTTTGATTGAATTTTTTGTGTCAAAACTATAAAAACTTCACAGAGCTTTATACATTTATAAAAACTGTAGTATTAGCTCTAGAAGACTATAACTAGTAGATCACTACGAGTGTAGCAAGCTACATTTATGGGTTAAGGAAGTTGTTTCGCATGTGAGATTATCACTTCACATCTTGTATGTGAATTCAAATATCTCCTTTAATGAGGTACTCAGGCTATAATCAACGAAACCTTGAAACTTCTTCTCAAACACTTTCAGGGGTTTTTCATTCATCGTGTTTGCTTAAGATCTTAATTTACCAAAAGTTTTGAAACACCAATTAGGGTCCACAACCTGACCAATCCCTTCACATGAGCAAATAAATCGGATCGATATTGAACGTAAATCTGAATTAATCTAAAAAATAAATGTCCACTAAATATGCAATATATGAATACGCCACATCACGTGCCATGTAACACGTCCATACTGTGATTTTCATATACAAAATAAAGCATCTTGTTCGTTTAAATAGGCTGCATGAGTTAATTTTTCACGTCTTACAATTTCAATGAGTGTGCGTACGCAGTTGCTTAAAATCTATTTATTCTGTGGATATTTGCGTTGTCATTATGGCACGTATCACTAACGTTGACCCAAAATACATGGCGCTAAATGTATCCACGAACGGAAGTGAGGTTGCATATGTAGAAATACAGATATATTTTAAGTTTATAGATAGTTAATTATATACATATATTACGAAAAAATCAGATATAACATGAAATTATTAGTTATAGGCTTCACTAACGCTCTGCAAGAAAACAGATCTGAAATTTTATCTGTGCGCCGAACTTTCAACCGGCATTATATATTTATTTGTATTAAATTTGATTTCAGGTTCATGCTTTACTGAAATCAATTCTAGCAATCACTATTTATCTAATCAAACAAATACAATAGTAACACCGTGTTACCTAGTCTGCCTTAAAATATTCTTTCACGTTTTAGAATTATTAATTGCAACAGTTATTAAATATAAAACTATGATTTTCGTTTAATCTTGTTTTATATAACAAAATATATAAATAAATATATAACAAAATATAAGTATATATAACAGTTATTGTGGACTGATTGTATATCGGTAACTTAATTTCATAGTGAGCTTGTTTATCAATAATACGATCGTTAAAGAGAATGTTTTTAGGATCATGTGAAGAGTAAAGAATATTAAATCAGGGAATCTGGTAGTATTAAAACCAACTGCTTTATATTTTAGTTAAATAAAGCAAAACAGCAGGGAGTTAATCAATCGACACAATTCATCGAATGGCTACATAACCAATTAAAACAATAGTTTATTATTGCTATCAATAAATCTTTACCCAATAGTAACATTACTTCGCATTTCTAATATTTAGCAATACATTAGCAATATTTAGTTACATTACTGGTTACCCTTACAGTGGAAAGAATTAATTGTTAGTTGAGATTTATTAATACACTAATTTAATGAATATATGTAGAAATACATTGTTTAAAAGTAACATACTATGTTTTTACTATACTTCAAAAGGAAAAATAAACTCCAGTGTCAAATACATATTTATTTCAAAAGAAATATATAAAAAAATATTTTAGTTTTTACTTGTATCATTCAAGGAATACGCAAAACGCAAGAATGACGAAAATGAAGTTTTATTCAAAGTGAATTTAATCAACCTAGAATAAATTTTGGTATATTATATGAGATATAGATGAATATAATTTCTTATTTTTTTGTGCTTTATCACTTATTATTCAATCAATTAGGGGCTGTTCACTTTTCATGTCTGCAAAAGTCTAAAGTATAATGGTATTACTATTAGAGTTCAAATTTTCTAGAGGATTCATTCATACATACGCAAACACGAAATTGTATCATATGTATTCGATGATAGAAGGTGACAGTTGTAATGTTCTGGATGTTGACAAGAAATGAATGTACTTCTCACCCATCATAAGTACGGTCAAGAAAGTCATTTTATTATTTGAAGCAATAAACGTTAATAGATGGTTTTAAGGGAAATGTTGAATTTATTGCCCACATTTAAATTGTTTTAGATAGTCTTGATTGTATTTTGGGTTCTTTAATTTACACATAAATATAATAGCTTCAGGCAAAATTATTGACGCAGGAGAGTACATAATTTCACACAAACTACATACAGAAAATTTTGTCTACGGCATTGGAAGGCTTTCAGCAGATTATTGCTGCTGTGGACTGAAGCCAACAATCTGTGGTTGAGTGGCTTCCCAGATCTGGGCTGTTGACAATTGCTTTGGATTCTGTACTAGCATTCTCTTAGTTTTGTTTTGCAGCCACGATCTTTATCTTTGGGGAAACTCGCCTGGATCTGCTTGTCCAATAAATATATTTGTTTATTTAATCTGTAATAGTAAAATTTGGTGATAAAATATGTAATTTTCAGTGAAGAACTTGTAATAAAAGATGCATCTTTTAGCTCAATTTTATATTACTTATGCTGATTAAATTTACTAATGTATAAAAATTTCAACAAATAATTAAATAGATTGACTAGGAAATTCAGTCTTCAACTTTATAATGGTGAGAAAACGTAGACCTCGGGTTTACATTTACTTAAGCAAAGACATCATTTACCACTTATTTGATTTTAAGCTAGAGTTCCATTTCTCGAATTAAAATTTTTATTTGTTCACTAAGAATTAAAACTTCATTCAGTTCATAAATAAAACAGATTTTTTACACGAAATAAAGGTTTTTGGAATAACGAAAATAATTTGTGCTATTTAAGGCCATATATTTTTACCTTAATTTTAAAATCTGGAATTCAAAATTGTTTGTAGGAAATATCGTCCCTCTAAAAAAATTTCAAATAATAGACAGAATGATTTGGCTTTCTTTATAAACTAAAATACTGAAATGATTAAAATCCATATAATGCAATATGTAGTATTTTAATTATAGAACAACGTCTTATAGACTATTTTTCACCTGATTAAATTAACAACCAGCCTAATTGGAGTTTTTTATATTTTTTAAATATGTAAATGGTTCTAAACTAATAAATCGCGAGTTTCCCAGGGCGTAGTTCTCCTACGAATCAACAATAGAGAGCTGCGTCTGTAACAAATGTGATTGTCTCTAGATATGGACATACAGGTGTACTGTTTGTGTTGAGTAGTAGGTAATTTTGGTAAAGGAACAAATTCATTATTAATAACATTTACGAAAACAAGAGAACGTAACTGATTTCACTAAAGCTGCATGCCTGATTTAAAGTCTTTATCCCAATTGATTAGCCTCCATGTGTTGGTTTACTATACTTTTTTTTTTTTTTTTTTTAGGAGAGAAGCCGATCCTGTGCGAGGATCTTATCAAACAGAATAAGGGGGAGAGTCGATACAGTACAAGGTCAATGGTACTGATAAAAAGTGCAAGGGTCACAGACAGGATCGAACTTGCGCTATCTCTAACTCGGACTCAAAGTCCGACGTCTTAGACCGCTCGGCAAATGGCACTCCCAACATAAGAGTTTCACGATTGTACCCAGTTTTGATTAGTCATTTTACTCACTCATTGATTTTACCAATTCCATCATGGTTACACTCAGTAACTGTGTGTGTTGTGTGTGTGTGTGTGTGTGGTGTGTGTGTGTGAGTGTGTGTGTGTGTGTGTGTGTGTACACATTATTAATTGGATTTTCAATAAACATTGAATCGCAAAAAGTACTTGCTCCGCCGACTTATCGGGACTTATATATTATATATCTACCAAGATAAGTTTCTCTTATTTTGCCTCAATCAAGACGATTTGCATGTTGGCCTGAAAAGCCTGTTTTTGACAATAACCCTAAACTTCCATTAATGCAAATATAGTTCTGGCACTGTAGTAGAGTTTTTAATATTTCCTCAACTAAACAATACACAATACAAAGGGCTAAAAAGTCAAATGTGATACAACAGTGAGTGCTTCCACTTTGACATTTTTAATTTTACTACTGGTGTAAGATATATTTGGGACATAGTAAGTATCAGCATTGGTGATTCCGATCAATAAAATGAACACATACACGAATAAAAAAATCTAATTCCTTTAACAATTGTGTTTTCCGGAATTGTGTTTTCCGGTCTAATGCGTCTTTGGCTCTATAGAAGTGTTTGCCGATCAAGAAAGTTTGTCTGATTGAAATGTTCATTGGTATCTACTTTCGGTCAACACAATTAAAACCTAGATCGATAGTTAGTTTACCTTTATCATAATAAATTAGTTTTTATATGTAGGTAATGAGTAACGAGTGTGACGAATTGAATCTTTCAAGGACATTGGAAAGTAGCTACAACAATAACTTTTATTATTCTCTCTGTTAAAACCATATTTGCATCCCCTATGGTTCGTTTATATTCATGAAAAATATTGCCAACTGTCTTTTGAGAGATAACAACACGTGTTTGTACAATTTCATCGCTAAAGAACATGGGCTAGTTTTAAAAAACCAAACTAAAAGTTATTCTATGAACTGCAACCTCATTTTAATCCCAAAGCATATGTATGCTAATCCTTGAATTTTCCTTTTACAAATTATGACGTATATCTGTTATAAATTTTTTACTTTATGGAATATCGGAAAGTAAGAAAATCACTATTGAAAAAAGGAAAATGTGACTTTTTTACCTTTTATGTACAGAAATACTTTCCAATATAGGCAAGCAGAAATATCTTCCCTAGTGAAAGGACTATTGCAAATATTTTGTTATTTATATATATATATATATATATATATATAATATAGTATATATATATATATATATATATATAAAGGCATGTTCAGACTTAAATATCCGCTATTATGATACATTATAGTAATACAAATAAATCTTAAATAAAATGTTAGGTTTTGTATATTTTAAAATTGAACAAAAAATGTCCTCCTTAAATTATAATATATACTTTTTCTCTGTTTCGTGCAAGTTAAGTTTGAATTTTATATAAAAAAACCGCTACTATAACCAAGTAACCTTTGTAGTATCTGGCCTTTTTTATTTTTATTCGTTTACATATTCTACACATAATTTTCTAAACTTATTTAAATACAACGCTTAATTTTTGTTTTTAATATAAATTACCGGGAGGTCGTCTTATCATTCAAGTAGGTTTAAAAATTAGGTATTCTAAAGATTTCTTTATTTACATGTAATATCTGAGTGTATTGAGGCTCTGTAAGATGAATAAAATTTTAAGATTAAGGTGAATTTAACAATTATGTACTATATAGAATATTTTTAGTACTAAGTATAGTGAGACGTATCTCTTCAACGTAACTCCATATTCAAAGCTCTGACTATTAAGTATTTAGCTTAATTGGATATGACTACCACTTCATGGCAGCTAGTCAGCCTGAAGGAGGTAAAGAGAAACATTACACATTTATATCAACTGTAAGCAGTACTAGGCTTTGAATGTTCAATTTATCTCCATTTTACCATCCTCTTAGTGCAGCATCTGGAATGTGACACTGTCACGCCAAAAAAATGGGCGTTGAAAAGACCAAAAGCGAACTCCTTACAACGTTTCGACATCAGGGACTAAAAGTTGAAAAGTCTCATTTGTAACGTGATGAGACGATTAGAAATCCCTCTTCACTTAAACTAACCTATCTTTTGGTAGTCTAGATTTGTCTGATGTGGAAAATGGTATAAGGAATTAATTGTTTTACTTCGTCTCCGATTTTTTTACATATTCAGATGGAAAACTACTCCGAGACTCCCTGAGTCAAGTCTGTGACAGAGTTAGTTTCAAGAAGCTTTACTAAGAGGAAGGTTACATGTAGCTATTCATGTCGTATAAACTCAACCTTTCCCACTTATGGTATCTTAAAGACTAAGATGTCCAGGTATCAGGGTTCCTACCATAGGTAGTTATTACCCATTAATCGCCATCCAAAATAAAGAACCTTATCAGATGCAACTGCTAAGTAATAACAATATGATATTGGTATGGGTAATTCTTTTAATAACCTCCATTGAATTGACGGTTAATTTCGTCCCTTCATGAACTACGCAAGGTCATATAAATTATTTCTCTTATTGTAATTATGGTATTTACTACAATAAACTGGAGTACCTATGTTTTTCATGTTTTTATCAATGTATGTGATAGCATTGTACTGCCGGCATGGTCTATAAATTTTAATTAATTATCAATTTATTTATAACAGTAAGTAAGTAAGTATTACGTAAAATATATAAAATTTTTTATATATTTTAATGTGACGTTTAACAGACAGACAAGTAATTTAATTAAATCGCACCAGTCCATCTAGATACCTGTTGAAGTTGAACATTCTCCAAACTACAATTAAAAACAGAAACTTTACATGATTACTTATTGTAAAGTTTGGAATGCAAATACTGCGCAAAATAGTATTTAGAAAATAAAAGTAATTAAAAATGATATAACATAGAAATAAGCAAAGATAAATATTAATTTAATTAAAACGAATGATATTATATAAAATGTTTATATTCCGGATTAAAAAACTACAACACTGTTGTTTTCGTACTGGTATTCACAAGTGGGTGGTGTACTCTCAGCCTGGAGGTTTCCGTAACGTTACCACACAATGGCAGCTTATCGGCTACAACAAGCGGTGCTAAGCGGATTGTGTAGCCAATTCCAAGTGCTTTTGTAAGGTTTACTTTGAGTATGAGTGGTGAATGAGTGGTCAATGGTTTAGACCGTAAAATACCCAATCAAACAGTAGATTAAAAGTGGTACACTGTTTACAGTTCTCGTTGCTTTATATTTCATTACAATTTTATTTTCCTTATTATAATGTATTTTTTCTATATAGAATATTTTGAACTCTCCATAAATATCGCTACACACAACAAAAATTTAAACAATAACTATCCTAATTATCGTTTACAAATCTTCATAGTATTATTTTCAGATATATTTTGACTACCCATTACATATTTTTAAACTCCCTGATAAAGCCTAAGAATTGTTAAACTGTTGTCTTCGCCGAACACATTTATAGTTTTTTTTTTTATTTTATGGTATTTACTTTTCTAGTATAAACAGGGGTTGACAAATGCATTATATTCCTGGGGACTCATGGTACAAGGACGATACATAACCGGTCATCAGCATTTATGACCATTAAATCTCTGTTTTTTAGACATAATAGTAAAACAGTACAGGGTACTCTCTAAAGTATTTACCCACATCTTTTGGTCTCAAATCTTATTTGTCCGGATAACAGATCTATAGGCGACGAGTTAGTGAACCTTAAGACATTGGCCTTAGGGGATATTTAAAGTTATTTTTTGACTTATACGCTTATTATATATGACATTATATATCTTGTTTACCACTAATAGGGAGATGGAAAAACATTGCCTCCCTTCTACTAACAGATGCCCCGCAAGAATATCTCAATCATTATAACCAAGTATATACCTTAGAAACTGTGTATGGAGATGTATTTTCCTACATAGGCAGATAAAAGCGGGATGTTGGCTTAGTTTTGATTTGATAATGGTTTCAATTGAGAAGAGAGAGAGAGCGATAGAGAGAGAGAGAAACTTAAACTGTCCCACGGAATATAACGAAATAAGATTGAGCTATAGACTTTTAATTTACACTTAGGAAAGACTGACATCGATAATAGTGCATAAACGTTAGCGAAGATTACCACTCCAAGGATATCTTGTAGTACACATACATTTTTACTTTTATGTTTTACATAGAAAAACATCGGGATGATTGAAAGTAATGTTATAGTACTCTTTTGAAGTAATGTGGGAATCAAGCAAATTTCAAGACAATAGGAATGAATTAGTAGGACCAAATATATAATTAGGCAGACCGTTGATAGAAAATGCAGAAATACTTGGAACTTAGTAAAGAGCAATTTACCTACCAATTTGGTCTGGCGTACCATAAACAAAAAACGACCTAAAACATTTGCAACAATTTAGGGTGAGTATCATAAATCATGATATTCTTTGGAGTGTTTGACACCATTTGGAAGTATTTCAATGTTGTATGTACCAAACAGATACTTATCCTCCTACTCAATCCGTCTTTGCTGCATTGCAAACCTGGAACCTAATGAATAACGTGTTAGCATAAGCGTTACAAGTACTTATACTATGTCATCATTACTCATAGGAACAAGTTAAAAAACCTAAGCTAAAGGTAATTAGTACACCTCACCAATGTGAATTTTGAAAACTAAGGAATTAAATACCTATTTTTTTATTGCGTATAAATTTTCAGTATGATATTCGTGCTTGAAGTATTACATGATTCATTAGCCTTAATATTCTCTGTACTTTTCAATATTTGTCCTTAAAAATACTTTTTTTATAATTCAAAAATGCATTAAGAATTATAAACGTTACTTCTGTACCATTTATCAAAGCAAGGAAGTAGTTTCACAACAGTTTTCTACAGTTTTTTGTGTGTGTTCAGCTAATTTTAGGCTGAGCTGTCTCGTCCCAAGTAGATTAATATTGTTTTGAAGATTCTCATTTCAGTTGTAAAGTTTTTATTTTACAACATATAATACTCTCTAGACAGTAAGGTAGTGAAATGAAAGCATTGAATTTTCGAATATATCTAAGTCATCTCCGTTCTGGAAAAGTTTAAATAGTCTCGCTAATTTGTGCCTAAGCTATCAGCATTATGAATGACATTCAAAAGATGGTGTTACGAATATCACAAGTTATCAATAATTCACTGAAATCAACAAATGTAATTCTCATTAGCCTTCTATTCAATATAACCTCTCCC
>NW_025783941.1:0-32439 GCF_021130785.1 Homalodisca vitripennis
CTGTGACAAAAAAATTCTAAACCTGCAGATATTAGTATAAGCAAATGTTGTTAAGGGGACAGGGGACGTCAAAAAATATTATTTTTATCTCTTTGTTCACATTTTTATTTAGTTAAAATACTCCGTTTAAAAATTCTGAACATTTTGATACCACACACAAGCAATATTCACTTTATATTATATATATATAATATAAAAAAAAAATAATAATTAAAAGTGAAACGTTACACTAATTTTTTCGTTCGAAACTATTATCAACTAATGTAGTCAACGATCCAGTAAAACAAGTATTTGTTATCGGGTATATATATGTGATGTTTTTTTAATAAACCTATTATTTATTTTGTTGAACATCTATGATCTATTTACTTTAGGTTTCTATGGTTTTGTTTCCTAGCAGAAGTCAGATTGTGTTTCATATGTAGATTGTTGTATTAATTTTGGCCTATCCATCATTCGAGTTACGGGAACTTCGAGTGAGTAGGACGTGTGGTTTGCCGATTTCCCTGTGTTCGTATTCTTACTGGTTCTTCTTCTCGAGCTTTTTAAACTGGGTATTTTAGTTTAATAAAATGTAACCTATAACCTTTAGAATTGGAGGTTTTTCTTTTGTTTTCTATAAATATTATTTTTTATCATAACATTAAATAGTGTTTAATTTGTCATTTTTTCTATAAATTACATCACACAATCCACAGAGTAGTGTAAATAAATTTCATGACTTGGCTGGACCTGGAACACGATGGGATGCAGGTCTAGCCACCCCCTATTCAGAAGGACATGAACCCCTCAGAATTAGTAAATAGCGGTAGAATTTTCGTTTATTATAAAATCTAACAATGGATTTAACGTTCAGATCATACTTATAGTACTATTAACACTGAATTAACATGGACACAAATACAAATGAGTTAAAACAGAAAATGGGAAAAATGTAGTGAACACCTAACTCAAAAAAACATGAAACCGACAACTGAGATTTAAAAAAAGTTTTATTAAAATATATTACAAAGAAAGTAACAAAGGGCCATACGAATATCATAGTTATCAACATTAAAAAAGTAAACAAAAATTAAATCCATTCTCAAGATTGGTTAAAATAATAAAACACCACCATACAATGACATAGAAAAAATTTCATAGTACGGTTGCAGGGCTCAACAACCTGTCTGTCCACTTGTAAAAATCTACAAACTGCTGCAAATAATCTAATCGATTCACAATTCTTAACAAATTTATAATGTATTTGTTGTACCAACAATAAAAATTTATTTCCTGTTGGAGTCGTTTTCATTGAAACCAACGACATAAGCGAAAATGTAATACTCAATGAAACTGTTAGCGAATATCCATTGGTACAAGTACAAAGGATTAAAAGCGAGAGTTAACAACTCTCTTATAGATACTCACTTTGTTAAAATTACCTTTAGATTCAGATTGTTACCTGAATAAACATTAAACTTAAACTATGTTCGAATGAAGGTAGAAACATTTGTCATCCAGGATGTATAAACAATGTTTTGTTAGATGTTTTTCCATACGGAACAAACGTTAAGGCCAATTCCATCCCTGCAAAAAATGACAGACTTCTGTAAGGACTGTGGTGGTATAAATATCACTCTGATGAAGTGCACACAACCTCGAAGGTGCCATTACCAGCTGTTATGTGCCCACACAGTAGTTCTTCAAAATTTATGTCCAGAAATTTAAGAGACAAAAAACTCGTATTAAAAATAGAATGATGTCCAACCCATAAAGAGGATTAATTTTTAAGGCTTAGCCTACATTACCCAATATCATCACCAAAGCAACAAAAAGCCACACAATTTAAAAGACCATCATACGCTGACAAAAATCAAAACAAAGTTTTGACTTTCTGAATATCCAGAGTTTACCCATGATATTAACACACATAATAAATGATCACACCAAATATCAATACATATAACAGGTTCTCACCTGTTGAGCGATGGTAATGGACGCAGGATGACCAGAGCTAGTTCAAATATGTTCAAGTATAAAAAAAACCTATATCTAGGGTGGTGAAAGTTAACAATAAGCTACAATAGTAAGCATCTAACCAGATATGACAATTCCACTAAAAGAACCCACAGAGTCCCATCAGATATATCTTAGCCTAGGTAAATCAGTACCTGGACATAACCACTAGTAGTGATAAGTAGGGGACCAATTGAAAGATCTTCATTTGAACACAGTAAAATTAGTGTGGAAATAAGAAGCAAATGTCCTTAAAAGATCAAATTTTGTCCAAATGTAAAATTAGTGCAAAAAAATAACAAATTGGAAGAGAATTTATTTTCTTCCTTCCTCTCACAATGAGAGTCCACACCCAAGGGAAAAACTGCTAAGCCCCCAGATAAAACCTGAATAAAAGTAGTTACTGTTAGAAGGGTAGTAAAACAAACAAACATTAAGAGATAATAACCAAAAAAATGCAGGACATGTCAAATGACCTCAATCTGATAACAATTGGAGATGCTAGGGGTCTCTAAAGCCCTAAATGGCGCAAGAGACCATACAATTATGACCGAAAAAATACATAATAGGTTTAATTCAGGGAATCATGGTTAGATGGAAATGAAATCATTTAAAAACGGGGGGCCGATGATAATTATACATTATTAAAAGTAAACAGAGATTGACAGCTATGGAGGTATAGCTGTCATTATTCATAAATCTATTAAAATATAAAACACATACTATGAATTCAATGACAATGTTAGTACAATTATATAGCTATTGAAATTAGAAATTTTTATAAGTACCTATTAAATTTATACAACTATTTATTGTACTAATAAAATTATATACCTTCGGTTCCTTTTGGAATGACAAACTTTTTTAAACAAGGATAATGGATATACAATTATTTGTATGGTGACATGAATGGACATCATCCGATTTTGGGGGTCCATTTAAAGGCTAAATCGAGAGGCAATACTATTTTTGAAAGAAATACAGGTAATTCAATCATTCATATGTATAAATTAAAATGAATGGTAGGACTTACAACCATACCAACATTATTGTCATCAACCAGAACCGCTATTGATCTGGTACTTTTGTGACGCCTAACCTATATTCACTATTAACATCTTGGGAAATAAATAAAGATGCACTAGGTAGCAATCATTTCCCCAATTTCAATCAATATTTGGACATAACTAGTATTTGTAATAGGCCTAATAGAATATTAAACAAACAATTGTAGGTGAAAGTAAAAAATTTCCAATTTTTAAAGAAATGGTCGGATTGGAAGTAAATACAATAATTTAATAGGAAAATAAGATTAATAGCATACTAATGCAAAATTGTTAATATTTAAAGTTTGTTGTTATAATATCATTCTAGAAAGCTGCAGAATAAAATCTATACCTAGATTTACAAAGTGTGTGTAATAATATAAACTTCAAGTTTAGGCCTAATGCATGGTGGACAGATGCATGTTTCCCTATGCCGTAGCTCGCAGAAGACTGGCTTTTGTTCAGTAATTGTTTAAAAATAATATGTCCGCATCTCCTCAAACTATCACCAAATTTCAACTAGCTCAGGTAGCAGCTCAGAGGAAACAATACAAAATGCCAAAACGGCTAGGGGGACTGGCGTTAAAATAATGTAATGAGATAAGCAAACACAAATCTTCTTCCAACTCGTCGCTTAGGAGAAAATGGATCTAACAAAATTAAAGTGGTAATTCAATCTAAATCTGTAAAAAATGGTAGCCTACTTTAATGATAATGAACAGCTTTGTGAGATTTTATGAAACAAATCAACACCAGATATATGTTCCTAATAGAGAAGATTTGTTTTTCAATTTATAGGCCTATGTGACTCTAATAAACAGTACTTACCCTTTCCTAGAAGATGAAAAAAAAAAAAAAAATTTTTACATTCAAGGAAGTTAAGGTAGTTAGCGATTTTGTCTAAAAAGAAAGATACCACTCCACCATGTTATGGATGGCATCACATATAAAATGATAAAATACTTACCATACTAATGCAAAACTAACCAATAATCTCTTAAATGTTTTATAATAATATATGGAATAAATAAATTCGGATATAGCCACAAATATGGAAAACAATTCAGAGTGAATAGGTATATTGACAGACCCTCAAAAGACCAAAAAATGATTGAAGCATCATACAGGCCCTATAATCACTTATTCCGTGTATGGTTAAAGTTTTCAACACCTTATGAATTAAGAAATAGGCTTTGAAATGGTACATCGACAGGTCAAACATAATTACCAAGACACTCAATAATGGTTTTTCGAAGGAAAAGGGGTTGTAATGATTATATTTGTAAACATTATTAACCGATATTCACACAGGCATTGTTCTTTTCAAATGAGGACACTTATTGCCCCACCATCAGTTGGATAATTACGAGTGCGATACGAATAAATGTCTCAATCCTAGTTCTTGTGTAGTAAGAATGTTAGAACTTGGTATTCCTAATAAAATTGTTTAAATACTGTCATCAATGGCTATCTGATAGGGGGAATTAAAATTTTTCATGAGTCATTCTAGTTCAGGTTAATACCAAGTACGCAATTGATAGAGGGAAAAGGGCCTCCCTCAAGGGGCAGTGGTTTTGAGTCCTATATGATTCTCCATCTATTATTGCTGAGGTTAATAATTTTATACAAACAAGATCTTTTTAACAATACGCTGATGACGTTTAAAAATATATTCGTCTGGTATAATGGATTCGAGCAAACGCAAACTAATGTACAAAATGAGCAAATTGATTCACTTGAGAAATATTTTGGCCAATTTGGCCACCTAACATTTCAACTGGTAATAAAAGTAAAGTAATTATTTTCCCACGAGAAAGAAAAATGTAATGCAATCTAAATCTGTTAAGTGGCAGGATGTGTTTTATTCCTGTAGTGAGATAATTTAAAAATTCTGGGAGTCACAATAGACAACCAAACTCAACGCTAAGACCGCAATATTGGAAAATGTTTAGTAAGTTTATGTTTGAAAAGATATATTGGATATAATTAAATTTATGTGCCTGTGGTAGCAAAAGGAATTCACCCTGATTTGGCCCTACCAGATAATACAAAGGCCTTATTAAGGTCCAGATTCGATTATTGTTTGATTTTGTATATAGTAATGCTCCCCAAAAAAGACCTTCCGTAAATTAGATTTAATTTCAGAATCTAGCTTATAAAGAAAACCGCAATAGGAGCTATGAAAAGCACGCCAAATTATTGCCTTACAAGCCAGAATGTAAAATAGCCCCACTGGAATATGAGTGAAAGAAAAATATGCTAACAGGTAGACTGTGATATACAAGAATTTTGTACAGGAAAAAATCATCCTACCTTCTATAAAATAATGTACTTGAAGTTGTTAACTTTCCATAACTTTACATACTGGAGGGAATAAAAAGCTTTCCACAAAATTATAAAACAATCGGTAGATAGAATAAGCAAAATAACAATCCAAATTTTGATACCCAATTTGGGAATATAAAACCCAAAATGGACTTTGAAAAACCTTTAGTTTATGGACCCATATGAAAAACCTCACATGTATTGATATCAGTAGATTATAATAATAGTAATAAAGTAAAAGGGAAATAATATGACAGGTATTAAAACAACACTTTCTAAAAAAATTAATAAGTTTAACCTCAAATGCAAGTAAACAACATCTTGAAGACTAACAAGGAAAGTATTTAAAATATTCCACTGAATGGCGTCAAAGAACCAAAGGTAAGACGTCGGTATGGCGCATGCCTTCTACATAACCCGATTTGAATACCAGGTGTAAAAGTTTAAAGTTAAATAATAATATGTATTCGAATTATACGGCTGAACTAATTTCGCCAATCATAAAGTCAATAGAGTTATATAAAGTTCAATTACTGCATATAATAGTATTGATATTTATTACAGATTCCTCACTCGCATCACAGCGATTCAGGGCAATAGGAAAAAGCAAAATCAAGGTTTTCCCCCGGATACAGAGTAACATAATCCTTCAGCCTTTTACATGAAAATATTAGCTTAAAGGCAAACATTTTGTGGATCCACTGGTGTTCCAGGGACACTGTTGGTATTTCCGCCAGAATGAATACGCAGGACAAATTAGCAAAAGGAGTGCTATTATTGGGTGGAGATAACCTTAGATTAACATTTAATATTCCATCAAACAGACCATAAGTAAATAACTTGCAATGGTAGTATTAGGACCCGAATTCAAATAGAACTTTTAACACGCTAAGTTAACATCAGGGTATATGGTATAAGTCCATAGAACAAAGTTCCTCCGGAAACAATCATGTGTTCCAGAAATGTTAGGATTAAGAGACACGACAATTAATATATGACAGACTGAGATTCTTGGTCATGCACAGAAACAATAGCCGAAACTACACTGGATTGAAATTTCATATTTCACTCCCTTGTGAGTCTTAAATAGTACATTAGGAGTAGAAGAGACATTAGTATCACTTAAATTCTAGGCATGCCCAATGTACAGTTATGCTAGAGGGACCAAACGTTTCATCAATATTAAGAAAACAATTCAGTTAATCGCCCATATAATTTTAATTGATGTACTACGTACAAACGATCTAGAATATTTACACGCGAAATTATTAAATTCATTAAATCTACTCAAATTAAAATATATAAGTTAGCAACCACCAAAAACATATACACCCGTCAGACCCTAAATTGTTTCATCACCCAGGGTTCTTATAACCGTGGCCCTACCATTTCGATTTTAGTAAATGCCTGAACAGGTCCCAGGCGAGGAAAGAACCACCCAAAACACCTATGGCAAAAATTAATCCTGATAATAAAATTCCATTCCTTCTAGAATTTTCCCAAAATCCTTCTTTGAAACTAACCATAAACAACTTGTAAGACATAACATGTTAACCCACTAACACAATAATCATAATAATTATAAACAAATAATAGATCGGCAACCACAATTAATTGTGAATTAATAAGTAATTCATTGTTTTAAGAAAAGACTTGTTAATATTTAAACATAGTCAGATGTACTTCGTTGGCTTCACCGGTCCAGTTCCAAAGAACCGAAGAGGGGAAGAGGTAAAAAGAATATTTTGGCTATTCCTTTCCGTCCCCCTCCCCCCCACCCCCCTTCCATTTTCTCCCCCCCCCCCCCTCTCCCCCCTCCCCTCCTCGCCCTCCTCCTCCCCCCCCCCCCCCTCTGTCCTTTTTTTTTTTTCGTTGCTGACACTAAGTTTGGTTAGTTGACTGTGAAGTTTTGTTTTTGTGTTGTTGTTTATTTTGGTGTATAGATAATACTAAAGTACATATGGGCCTAGGAATAAAAAGTTTAATAAAAGGATAGAATAAAAATAATAATAATTAATAAAAATAAATAAATAATTAAATAAAAAATAAATAAATTTAATAAAAATAGAAGAAATAATAAAAGGAAGTTAGATTATGAAGAAGCAGATAAAACCCATCCTATGCACCCTGGAGCATTTTTAATGTAATGTCTTACCATTGTTTCATTTTAACATATTATAAGGGCTATAGTCCGTGGACGTTTTTGTTCGTTTTTTCTCCGAAACCTATTTTTTTATCGGGGTTAGGTACACCCTTTTCTCAGTCCAAATATAAATGGATTCGGTCTGAATTTTTTACAGCTTGTTAAGAATACTTCAGGCCAAGCAGAAATTGATGAAGGTTACAAAAAAAAAACTCCAATATCCTTGTTTTGGTTTTTTTTTAATTATAATGAAACCAAAAACTATGTAAAATAAATAATTAACATTAAAAAAATTTTATTATTTATTTTTATTTTTTTTGAAAAATTTAAAATAATACTATCATCAAATTACTCACCTAGAAATAATGTATATTTTATACTACAAAAAGTTTCAAAGTCATAGGCACTATTTAGTTTTTTTTTTTTTATTTTTTTAATGGTACCTAAATATTACCAAATTGTTTAACATGGGGCCGAGTATAAGGGAACGTCCCTGTCCCCAAAAGATATTTATATGATTACGAATAAAATAAATATTTACGGTTAATTCCTTTTATAACAGATTATATCTAAAGAATTATGGCCCCGTGTTATTCTGTAATTTAATATGTATTTTCATAAATTCAAACATTGTTATTGGTCCTAGATGAATATGACGCCGACCACATTGCAGAAATATACTCAATGTGTCGATTGGTTGGCAGGCTAGTCAGGGGAATTTGCAAGAAGAGTTTTTGCTGGGTTCTCCTTAATAGATTTTTCGCTGCGCTTTACCTCTTTTTGAAGTCGATGGTAACGGAGGAGGTGAAGTATGGCAAGTGAACGTAGATAGTGGTGAAACTTCCTCACAAACAGAAAGAAAGTGTACAGATTTGGACTTGTAGGCCAATTCCTTGACTCTCCTGAGGAAGACGGAACTGAAAAAAGCTCGGAAGGACCTTCTGTACTGGAACTTATGTCGGAGTTATTGGCCGAGGAAAGACGTAAGTGTCTAGCGAGCTTCTTTGACCTCGAAGCTTTTCTTTTTGAACTTTCCACCTTCTTTGCAAATATGAGAGTGTAAGGACATATGTAAATTATTAGTAAAATAGAAAATTCATAGAATCGATGTAACAGAATAGTTGCTGGAAAGGAAGTCATGTATTACCAATTCGAGACCAAAACATCCTCCAGGATGTAAGTGGATACGCCACATCCGCCCAGACCACCGATGGTGAAACAAACAAAGAAATAGCACTTGCTTAAGCAGCGTGGAAAAATTGGCTGTATATATAAAAAAAAACCGTGTTGCCGAACCGGATGTAAGGGGCAGAAGCCATGCTGATATGGAAAAATATGGTACTCACCAATTATGATGGGAGAAGGTTTAGGCAGAGGGCGTGGTTCCATAGAACTGGCGGCGAGAGTATAACATCAAAACTGAAGAAACAAGGAGGAGAGGAGGAAGGTCGAGGACGGGAATTTCGAAAAAGCGACATTCGTGAGTAGCTAGTTGCTTGTGTTCGTGTGCGGGAAAAATATCTCTCTACGGCGTAATTAAGGTGTTGAAAGTGGAATAAAATGTAAAGTAATTTTTAGGAACCTTTAGTAGTATACATCAGGGGGGTTCATTTATCATTTACAAATTCCATATGTAATTTAAAATGTTTCAACCAATTCTCGAAAAATGTTAAATTCATTCGTAAATGTTTAGCTTATTTTAAATAGAAAGTTTCTCACCGTTTGAGTCCATGAAACTCAATAAATTATTAGCAACACTAACAAAATTACTAGTTAAATGTTTATAATTAATTTTTTCAAATTAAAAATTAAATTGTAATGAATACATTTAATATTCAAATATGTTTCAAACCTCATCCTAGCGGCACTTAAGAACTTAAGCACGTTATAAGCGCAAGTCCACCCTAATTATTAAAACCATTTTTAATAATTTAACCTACACGGAAAGACTCACCTTAGTGAAGAGGACAGGGAAAACTATAAGGAATCTAGCTACAATCGAGGATTATTTCTTAGCGCAAGAGAACTAATTTTTATTGACACAGGTACAATAACCCCTGAGGCGGACATCAAGGGACACAAGGCACCCCCAACCTTAGCCAACAACATTAACGAGCCCACTCACACTACCTGATCAGAACTAATCACAGCAAACCATGGGGTGGGGAAAATAACATACCGCTAAATATCAGCTGGAACTTACATCAGGTCTCCAGAGCGAAAATCCACAAGATTTTTTAGACATTATTCCTAGTGGCGAAGCAACTTTCAAAACAGAATTGTGACAGATAACACTAAAGTTAATTTATTCCCAGCGCATTTATCAGGCGCACAGCAACTAACTTGGTTCAAACACTACAAGCAAAAACGAGGGTGAAGCCATACAATGGGGAGAGTCAACTTGCTTAGAAAAGTTTTTCATAGAGGCTTTCCACTCCATTAGCAACAAATCCCTAACCCAGAAGTCTACAAAATGATTTTAAAAACACAAAATTACAGGGAAGAGAAAACGAAGCAACAACCCACTACACCTATTAAGGTATTTAAAAAAAAAAATTATTTAAAAAAGGTATTTAAAAAAAAAAAAATTTGTGGCTTAATATGGCTGCAGAGGTTTGACGCAATCAATTGTTTAATTAAAATTTTTTAATCAAACTTAATGAGATGTTGTCACAAATAAAGTATGTGTTGGTTCATCTTTGAGGGTATTGTACTGCCAATGTAAACCTATTTATTAAATCCTCCTCACAGCAGAACCCTTTGGCTCATAAATTATTGGTCCACAACCTTAATCTTTAAACTAAAGCCAAACTTTAAAAACTCCTTACAAGAGCGTACTAACAGGTGATTTAGTTGGCTAACTTCTTCACGGCTACTACTGGAGCTTCCGAAAAAACCCTAGAGTGCCTCGAGTTTGTGACCAGAGCTCCCTTGCACAAGAAGGAACTTCCTGAGGTGGGAAGACATGCTTCCATCCTTTTTCCTAACTGAAGAGGATCGCCTCTTTAAGAGTGTCCCCTCCTTGAAACTTTTTTTGTAGCTCTTCTTTGAAAATTTACCCTATTAAGCTGGCGCTGTTTTGTTACAATATCAGAGGAGAACGCTTTAAAAATATTCCAAAAACACGTGCAACAACTAGCACAAGGCCCTTTTAATAAAGAAACTCAGCTCAAGAGCCCCTTTTAAAGAAAGACACTTTCCACGGAAATAACTAATAACTAGGATTCTTGATTGTGTTTCCTATGGAAGCATAATTTAATCCCTAACATGACTTTTCAATTTTCAAACTGAAAATATGCCAAAAACTTCGGCACTGTTTCATTTCTCAATAATAAGTATGAGAAGGTTCTCATGGAGAGGGTGTGAGTTGTGCGTCGAGGCGGGAGAGCGGGGGGGGATGGGGGAAGGGGAGTTCTCAATACTGAAAGTGTAAAGCTGGGAAAATGTGGCGTAGGTTTTTTGTGATACTAGTTTCTATATTCTGCATACCAGGCAAAAATTTACACTGCGTTGTGATAATCAATTCATAATTTTAATAAACAATTGAATCCATAAAAAAAAACAAGTCTACTTTTGTGAATTCCTAACGTTTCAACTTATACAAATTGTTTGTGTGGGGTTTGCTTGCTGTGGTGTGATGTGTGTGTGTGGTTTGTGTGTGTTGTGTTGTGTCGCTAGTGTGTGTGTGATGTGTGGTGTGGTACCGAATGTGTGTGTGTTGTGTGATGATTTCTAGTTGTGTGTGTGTGTGAACTATTTGTGTGTAGTGGTTGTGGTTAGTGTGTGTTAAGTAGTGATGTGTGTAGTTAGTTGTCATGTACATATTAGTCTATCGTGTTAGTTATGTGGATAGATGTGGGAGGTAGAGGTGTGTGTGAGTGTGTGATATTGTTGCGATTGATGGTGTGTGATGTAGTAGTGGTACTGGTTATTGAGTTGTTTATTTGTATATATGTGTGTGATTGTGTGTGTGATATAGTGTGGTGATGTGTGTTGTGAGTGTGTGTGAGGTGTGTGTGTGCTGTAGTGTTTGTGTGTGTAGTGTGTCGTGTGTGCTGTCGTGTGTGGTGTGCTGTGTGTGTGTTGTGTGTGTGTTGATTGTGTGTAATCGTCGTGTGTGTGCTGAGAGCTCGTGTGTGTGATGTGTAGATGTGTGTGTGTCGTGTGCCTGTAGCTTACGTGTGATGTGTGTGTGAATGTGTGTTTGAGATTGTGTGTTAAGTGTGGTCTTTGATCGCTGGATCCGTAGCTTGGTACAGTGACTCTAGTGCTCGTGCTGCTTGATTTAGTGATGGTCGATAAGTGTGTGAGATGATGTTCTGTAGTTGACTAGTGTAGTGTGATGTGTGTGTTGGTGTCGCTGTGTGTGTGAGTCGATGAATGTCGATCTGTAGTGTGTAAGTGTTGTGTCGTCGCATCTAATGATCACGTCAAGTAGTAGTGTGATATTAGCCTTAAGTGTAGAGGATCGATGGTGTGAGTGGATGTGTAGAATGAGTGTAGATGGATGTGTGGCGTTTGTGAAATCAGCGTTTGGATATTGGTGATGAAAGTTCAGATAAGATAGTTTCAGTAGCTCCCTTATAGGGTGAGTGTTGTCAGGGATAAATGAGTGTAGCTACGCGAAGCTAGTAACTCTGATGGTGGACTGAAGAATCAAGGCACTGTGTAGCATAATATGCCCCTAGTGATTTGATTCAGCTGGAAGGGAAACGTGCTCGGATATGAAATTGACCATATGTGTAGAACCTTAGTGTGTCTGGTAAAGTGCGTAAAGCACCACTGATGTGTGTGAACTGGCCCTGGTGGTACTAGCAAAATCGTAGTCCTAGTGTGTCAGTGCTTGTTGATGGTGTTCAGTAGGGTGAATGTTAGTAGTCTAGTCGTGTGGGTAGCTACACAAACACACACATAAATTCATAGTATATATACACTATGTGACATATGCGATCATCTCATCAACTCACATCATGATACACTCGCATCAATTCAAAGCAAACATATCTATATACAGCATTCTTATAACTATTATATCATATTCCTTCACATTCAGAGCAACACTATTAAGCTCACTCGCATCAGTAAGCATCGATCAGCGAGGCCAGCGAGCAAACTAGTGTCTGCGAGCTACGACACTACAGTGTTCTGGTCCAGCACTTCTGTCTGTATCTCACACACACACTACACACAAGTATTATGGCGGGTGCTAGAGGTTTATCACGGTTTCACTACTTCTATCTGGCTGTAGTGGGCGGCTTAGATGTGTGATTCTGATGGCTTTTCTTCTCTTAGTGGCGTCATAGACACTGCGATTTGTTAGTCGGATTCGAGATAACCTGTGGCATGTGATGTCTGTTCCTAATGATATTGGTGACTGCTCTCTATGTGGATGTCTGCGCTCTAAGGTGAGTGAGGTTGGGGTCTAGTGTATGCGATTGTGTGTTTCTTGCTTCTGGGGGGGGAGGGCGTTGTGTGGCATGTGCTGGGGGTATTTGGCAGGTTTTGGGACGGGTGTGTCTCCTGTGGGAGGCATGAGGAGATGGTGCTTTTGATTGACTTCTGTGTTCAGGCTGTAGTTGGGGGTGCGTCAGCTGGGCGGGGAAGGGTCAGGCTTTATGTGCGGGTTGCAGTGGGCATCTAGGTGCTGGTCTTTGTGTTTCGCATGTGACTATTGGGGTGATAGCGGTTGGTTCTTGTGCTAGTGATTGGCGGAGGGGTGTGGCTGGTGGGGGTTGTGGTGGGGGGTGTGGTTGTGGGGCGGGGGGGTTGTTTGTGGTATGGTGGGGTGGTGGGGTTATATCAGTGTGTGAGTGTTGATCTTTCTGTGGGGTGGTCGAGTGCTGATCTACAGTCAGCGTGAGAGCTGGCATGTTTGGTGAACAGGAATGGACAAAGGCTAGTGTAAGACAGGTGTACGGGGTGGTCTCGGCGGGTGGGCGAGATGCTGGTGAGTTGGATCGGAGTATGTGCGCGAGAAGGAGGATTTGCTGTGGGCTTTGCGTTATAGTCGTAGGCGTGTCATGTGTGCCTGTATATCTTATACATTTTGTTAATACAGTAGGGAGGGCGGAGGTAACATACTGATCACTTGTGATGCTATGGGTTGTTTATATACGTATTGGCGGATTTCTATTGGCGGGTGAGTCGACTGGCATTGATTCTAACTGAACGTTGTGTGATCGTGGGGTTGTAGCGTATCTAGCGAGGGGGGAGGGCGGGCGTGGAGGGGGCGGGGGGATGCGGGCTGGGGTCTGTCTTTGGTGCTGGGGGAGTGGATGCTTGAAATAGGTCGGAGGCAACGAAAATCAGTCTGGGGTGGCGTTGTGGCGGTTGAGTGTCGTTAGGGGGTGTGGAGGGTGGTGGTCGTGTTATCCTGGGTAGGCTGGGTGGGCGGTGGTGGCTTCGGGATGTCTGTCTGTCTGTCATGTGCTGGTACTGTCTGTCTGATCTGTGTGTCTGTCGGGGAGGGTGTGTGGCGGTGGGGGGGGGGTGTCGGGCTTGGTGGGGGGGAGATGGTATGGTGGATAGTGGGGCTCGGGGGTGATTTAGTGTGTGTTCGTGAGATGTGGGCGGTTTAGTGTGCTGGTGGTCTATGTATGTCTGTGTCTGGGTTAGCCTGTGGGGGTGGTCTGGTCCGAGGGTATCGTGGGTCGCGTGAGGGGGACTGGTGGTCGAGGTGGCGTGGGTGGGGGGGCGGTGGTGTTGCGGGGCGGGATTTTGGTTCTGGGTGCGGGAGATCGGTTATTCAGATGATATTCGTGGGGGGTTAGGGGATGTCGTTGGGGTGTAGGTGGCATTTACGTACTTCAGTGTGACTCGTAGAGTCGCATATATATGTCCTTGTGTATCTAGGTCGGAGGGGCTGATTATTCTCATAAGATATATTCATAGGTGACAGTCATGTATTCAAATGTAATGAGTTATGATGTTTTTTAGATAGAGTTCTTATGCGTTTAAGTCGATTTTAGTACGGACATGAACAGAAGGCACTAGCCTCTGAGACTGGTGTGTCTGGTCATGACTTTGCGTGGTCTGCATACTTGGATGAGATTTACTTATTGAGTGGGTGGAGTAGTTTCACTATCTCTGTGTGCTTGGGCTTGAGTCTGTTATATACGGTGGATGCATTCGAGCGTTGGTTCAGTCACATAGTGTGTGTATTGTTGGTAGTTGAGTTCGTTGGAATATGTGTGAGGTTGACTGTGGAGGGGCTAGGGGGTGCACAGGTAACGGAAGAGTCATGGGTAATGTATTGGGGCGCGCGGGGTGGTGCGTGGGGTCAGGGGTGTGGATCTGTGCTGTCATGTGGTGGCGGGGGGGAGGGGGGGCGGGGTGGGGGGGGGGGCTGTCGGTCTGTTCTGTCTGTCTGTCTTCTGTCGTCTGTCCTGTCTGTCTGTACTGTCTGTCTGTCAGCTTGTCTGTCTGGTCGTGTCGTGTTCTTTTTGTACTGTCTGTTCCTGTCTGTCTGTCCTGTTCGTGTCGTGTCTGACTGTCTGTCTGTCTGGTCGTCATTCCTGTCATGTCTGTCTGTGCCTGTCTCGTGTTTCTGTCTGTCTGTGATGTAGGGGCTGTCTGTATCTGTCTGTCTGTCCTGTCCTTGTCTGTCTGGTCTGTCGTGTCTGTCTGCTGTCTGTCTGTCTGTCTGTCTGGCTGTCTGTCTGTCTGTGCTGTTCCTGTCTGTCGTCAGTGCTGTCTGTGTCTGTCTGTCTCTTTCCTTGTCTGTTCTGTCCTGACCAGTCTGTCTGTCTTGTCTGTACTGTCTGTCTGTCTGTCCATTCCTGGTCTGTCCCTGTCTGTCGGTCTTTCTGTCTGTCTAGTCTGTCTGTCGTGTCTGTCTGATCTGTCTGTCTGTCTGTCTGTTCTGTCTGTCTGTCTGTCTGTCTGTCTGGTCCTGTCTGTCTTGTCTGGTCGTGTCGGTTCTGTCTGTTCTGTCGTCTGTCTGTCTCTGTCGTCTCTGTCTGTCTGGTCTGTTGACTGTCTTGTCTGTTTCTGTCTGTCTGTCTGTCTGTCCCCCTGTCCTGTCTGTCTGTCTGTTCTGTCTGTCTGTCTGTTCAGTGTGTATGTCTGTCTGTCTGGGCTGTCTGGTCTGTCTGTATGTCGGTCTGTTGTCGTCTGAATCTGTCCAGTCTGTCCTGTCCTGTCTTGTCTGTCTGTCTGTTGTTGTTGTCTGTCAGTCTGTCTGTAGTCCCTCGTCTGGATTCTGTCTGTCTGTCTGTCTGTCCTGTCTGTCTGTCTGTCTGTCTGTCTGTACTGTCGTGTCCTAGTCGTGTCTGGCCTCGTCTTGTCTGTCTGTCTGTCTGTCCTGGTCCTGTTCGTCCTGTCCTGTCTGTCTGTCTGTCTTGTCATGTCTGTCTGTCGGTCTGTTCGTCTGGTCTGTCTTCTGTTCTTTGTCAGTCTGTCTGTCCTGTCTGTCTGTCTGTCTGTCAATGTCTGGTCTGGTCTGTCCTGTTCTTCTGTCTGTACTGTCTGACTGTCTGTCGTTCTGTTCCTGTCGTCTTCTGTCTGTCTGTCCTTCTGTACCTTCTGTCTGTCTGGTCCTGTCTGTCTGTCTGTATGGTCTGGTCTGTCTGTCCCTGTCTGACCTGTCTGTCTTTCGTGCTCTGCTGTCCCTGTCCTGACCAGTCTGACTGTCTGTCAGTCTGTCCTGTCTGTTCTGTCTGTCTGTCTGTCTGTCAGTTGTCTGTCTGTCTGTCTGTCCCCTGTCAGTCCCTGTCAGTTCTGTCCCTGTCTGTCTGTCTCCCCCCCCCCCACACTCCCGCCCCCCGCGCCCCCCCCCCTTCCCTCCCCCTCCCCCCGCCTCCCCCCGCTCCCCCCCTCCCCTCCCCCCCCCCCCCCTCCTCGCCCCCCCCCTCCCTCCCCCCCTCCTCCCACCCCCCCTCCCACCCCCTTTGCCCCCCTCCCCCTACCCTCTCCCCCCCCACACCACCTCGCCCCGCGCCCCCCCCCGACCCCCCACCTCCCCCCACCCTATCCCAACCCCCCCCCCCCCCTCCACCCCTTTCCCTCACCCCCTTCCCCCTCACCCCCCTGCCCTCTTCCTCCCCCCCGAACACCTCTCCCACCCAACCCTCCCTTAGACCCCCCTCTTCCTCCTCCCGTCCCTCGCCCCCCCCCGAGTTCCCCCCCACCTCCGCCGCGCCCCATCCCTCCTCGCGCCCCCCCCCTACCCCGCCGACCCCCCCTCCCCGCGCTCCCCACAACCCCCTCCCCCCCTCCCCCCCCTGCCTCCCCCGTACCCACTCCACTCCATACCCGCAGTCGTCCCCCCCCCTCCCCTGCCTATTCACTCCGCCCCCCCCCCCCCCCCCCCACACCCATTCCCCCCCCTCACCTCCCCCCCCCCTTCACCGCCCCCCCCTCCCCTCGCCCTCCCCCCCCCACCTCCCCTCCCTCCAACTTCCCCTCTCCTCCCCTCCCCTCCTCCTCCCTCCCCCCACCCCACCCCCCCCCCGGCACCCCTTGCCCCCCCCCCCCCCCCACCCCCCCCTTCCCCCCCCCCGCCGCTCCCCCCCTTCCCCTTCCCCCTTCCCCACCCCCCCGCCTCCCCTCCCCCCTCCTCCTCTCCTCCCCCCCCTTGTCCTTCTGTCTTCTGTCCCTGTCAGGTCTGTCCCCTGTCCTGTCTGTCTGTCTGTCTGTCTGTCTTTCTGTCCCTTGTCTGTCCTGTCTGTCAGTCTATGTCCTGTCTGGCTGTCTGTCTGATCTGTCTGTCTGTCTGTCCTGTCATGTCCTGTCTGATCTGTCTGTCTGTCTGTCTGTCTGTGGCTGATCTGTGTCTGTGTGTGCTGACTGTCTGTCTGTCCTGTCTGGTCTGTACTGTCTGTTTCTGTCTGTCTGTCTGTCTGTCTGTTCTGTCGTCTGTCTGTCCTTGTCCCCCTGTCTGTCTGTCTGTCGGTCCTGTCTTTCTTCTGTCGTGTCGTCTGTCCTGTCTGTCTGTCTGTCTGTCCTGTCTTCTGTTCTGTCTGTCTGTCAGTCTGTCTTCTGTCTGGTCTCTGTCTGTCTGTCTGTCTGTCTGTCTCGTCTGTCTGTCTGTCTGTCTGTCTGTCTGTCTGTCTGTCTGTCTTCTTCCTGATCCTAGTCTTGCTGACATTCTGACATGTCCTGTCTGTCTGTCTGTGCTGTCCTGTCTGTCCTGTCCTGTCTGTCTGTCTGTCCTTGATCTGTCTGTCCCTGTCTGTCTGTCTGTCTGTCTGGTCTGTCTGTCTGTCTGTGCTGTCTGGTCTGTCTGTCTGTCTGTCTGTCTGTTCGGACTGGTCTGTCACATGTCTGTCTGTTCTGTCTGTCTGTCTGTGCTGTCTGTCTTCTGTCTGTCTGTCCTGGTCTGTCTGTTCTGTCTGTCATGTCTGTCTGTCTGTCTGTCTGTCTGTCGTGGGTCTGTCTGTCTGTCTGTGCCTGTCCCCTGTTCGGTCTGTCTGTCTGTCTTCTGTCAGTCAGTCTGTCTGTTCTGTCTGTCTGGTCTGTCTGTCCCTGTCTGTCTGTCTGTCTGACTGTCTGTTGTACTGTCTGTCTGCTGTCTGTCTGTCTGTCTGTCTGGTCTGTCTGTCTGTCTGTCTGTCTTTCTGTCTGTCTGTCTGCTGTCTGTCTGTACTGTCTGTCTGTCTGTCTGTCCTGTCTGTCTGTCGTCTGTCTGTCTGTTTGTCTGTCTGTCTGTCTGTCCCTGTCTGTCTGTCTGTCTGGTCTGTCTGTCTGTTCTGTCTCGTCTGTCTGGTCTGGTCTTCTGTCTGTCTGGTCTGTCCTGTCTGTCTGTCTGTCTGTCCTGTCTGTCATGTCTGTCTGCTGTCTGTCTGGCTGTTCTGTCTGTCAGTCTGTCTGTCTGTCTGATCTGTCTGTCTTTCTGTCTGTCTGTCTGTCTGGCTGTCTGTCCTTGTCTGTCTGTCCTGTCTGTCGGTCTGTCTGTCTGTCCTGTCTGTCTGTCTGTCTGTCCTGTCTTTCTGTCTGTCTTGTCTGTCTGTCTGGTCTGACTGTCTGTCCTTCTGTCTGTCTTGTCTGTCCTGTCTGTCTGTCTTTCTGTCTGACAGAGTCTGTCCTGTCTGTCTGTCCGTCTGTTCTGTACCCTGTCTTCCCTGTACTGTCCTGTCTGTCTGTCTGTCTGTCTGTCTGTCTGGTCTGTCTGTCTGTCTGTCTGTCTGTCCTGTCTTCTGTCTGTCTGTCTGTCTGCACGTCTGTCGTGTCAGTCTGTACTGTCTGTCAGTCTGTCTGTCTGTCTGTCTGTTCCCCCTGTCTGTCTGTCTGTCTGTCTGTCTGTCCCCTGTCTCTGTTCGTCTGTCTGTTCCTGTCCTGTCTGAGTCTGTCCTGTCTGTCTGTCTGTCGTGTCCTGTCTGTACTGTCTGTCTGTCTGTCTGTCTGTCTGTCTGTCTGTCCTGATCTGTCTGGTCTGTCTGTCTGTCTGTTCGTCTGTCTGTCGTGTCTGTCTGTCTGGTCTGCTGTCCCCTGTTCTGTCTGTCGTCTGTCTGTCTGTCCTGTCCTGTCTGTCTGTCTGACCTGTCTGTCTGTCTGTCTTGTCTGTCTGTCTGTCTGTCCTGGTCTTCTGTCTGTCTGTACCTGTCTTTCTGTCTGTCCTTGTCTGTCTGCTGTCTGTCTGTCGTCTGTCTCTGTCTGTCTGTCTTCCTGTCTGTCTGTCTCTGTCTGTCTGTCAGTCTGTCTGTCCCTTGTCTGTCTGTCTGTCCTGTCTGTCTGTCTGTCTGTCTGTCTGTCCCTGTCTGTCTGATCTGCCCGTCCTGTCCTGTCTGTCCTGTCTGTCCTGTCCTGTCTACCTGTCTGTCTGTCTGTTCTGTCTGTCTGTCTGTCTGTCTGTCTGTCTGGTCTGTCTGTCTGTCTGTCTGTCTGTCTGTCCTGTCCTGTCTGTCTGTCCTGTCTGTCTGTCTGTCCTGTCTGTCCTGTCCTGTCTGTCCTGTCTGTCTGTCTGTCATGTCTGTCTGTGTCCCTTCCTGTCCTGTCTGTCTGTCTGTCAGTCTGTCTGTCTGTCTTTCCTGTCTGTCGCTCGGTCTGTCTGTCCTGCTGTCTGTCCTGTCTGTCTGTCATGTCAGTCTGTCTGTCTTTCCCGTCTGTCATGTCTGTCTGGTTTCTGTCTGTCTGTCTGGTGTCTGACTGTCAGTCTGTCTGTCTGGTCTGTCTGTCCTGGTCTGTCTGTCTGTCTGGTTCCTTGTCTGTCTGTTCTGTCTGTCCTGTCTGTCTGTCCATGATCCTGTCCTTGTCTGTCCTGTCCTGTCTGTCTTGTCTGTCTGCTTCTGTCTGGTCCTGTCTGTCTGTCTGTACTGTCTGTGTGTCCTGATCTGTCTGTCTGTCTGTTCTGTCTGTGTCTGTCCTGTGTCTGTCTGTCTGTCTGTCTGTCTGTCTGTCTGTCTGTCAGTCTGACTGTGTGTCTGTACTGTCCTGTCTGCTGTCTGTTCTGTCTGTCTGTCTGTCTGTCTGTCTGTCGTGTTCTGTCCTGTCTGTGTGTCCTGGTCTGTCCTGTCCTGTCTGTCTGTCTGTCTGTCTGTCTGTCTGTCTGTCTGGCTGTCCTGTCTGTCTGTCTGTCCTGTCTGTCTGTTCTGTCTGTCTGTCTGTCTGTCTGTCTGTCTGTCTTCTGTCTGGTCTGTCTGTCTGTCTGTCTGCCTGTCCTGTCCTGTCGTTCTGTCTGTCTGTCCTGGTCTGTCTGTCTGTCATGTCCTGTCTGTCCTTCCTGTCTGTCAGTCTGTCGGTCCTTCCTGTCTGTCTGTCTGGTCTGTCTGTCTGTCTGTCTGTCCTGTCTGGGTCTGTCTTCCTGTCCTGTCTGTCTGTCTGTCTGTCCTGTCTTCTGTCTGTCTGTCTGCTGTCCCTGTCCCTGTCCTGTTCTTTGGTCCTGTCTGTCTGTCTGTCTGTCTGTCTGTCTGTCTGTCCGCGGTGGTGGTGCTGTCCCTGTCTGTCTGTCTGTCCTGTCTGTCTGTCTTGTCTGTCGTGTCTGTCTGTCTGTTCTGTCCTGTCTGTCTGTCTGTCTGTCTGTGCTGTCTGTCTTGTCTTGTCTGTCTGTCTGTCTGGTCCTGTCCTGTCTGTCTGTTCTGTCTGTCTGGTCTGTCTGTCTGTTCTGTCTGTCTGTCTGTCTGTCTGTCTGTCTGTCTGTTTGTTGTGTGTGTGTGTGTGTTCTGTGTTTGTCCTGTGTGTGTCCTGAGTTGTCTGTGTGTGTCTGTGTGTGTCTGTGTGTGTCTGTGAAGTGTCTGTGTTGTGTCTGTGTGTTCTGTGTGTGTCTGTGTGTTGTCTGTGTGTGTCTGTGTGCTGTCTGTGTGTGTCCTGTGTTGTTCTGTGTGTGTCCTGTGTGTGTCTGTGGGTGTGTCATGTGGTGTGTCTGTGTGGTTCAGTGATGGTGTCTGTGGGTGTGTCTGTGTGTGTCTGTGTGTGTCCTGTGGTTGTGTCCTGTGTGTGTCTGTGTTTGGTGTCCCTGTGTGTGTCTGTGTGGTGTCCTGTGTGTGTCTTGTGGTGTGTCTGTTGTGTGTCTGTGTGTTTCTGTGGTGTCTGTGATGGTGTCCTGTGTGTGCCTGTGAGTGTCTGTGTGTGTCTGTGTGTGTCCTTTGTGTGTCCTGTTGTTGTGATCCCTGTGGTGTGTCTGTGTGTGTCAGTGAGTGGTCTGTGTGTGTCTGTGTGAGTCTGTGTGTGTCGTAGTGTGTCTGTGTGGTGGGACTGTGTGTGTCTGTGTGTGACTGTGTGTGTCTGTGTGGTGTCTGTGTGTGGTCCTTTGTGTGTCTGTGTGGTGTCTGTGTGTGATCCCTGGAGGTGGTCTGTGTGTGTCTGTGTGTGTTCTGTGGGTGGTCTGTGTTTGTCTGGTAGTGGTCTGTGTGGTGTCTGTGGTGTGTCTGTGTGTGTCTGTGTGGTGTCTGTGTAGTGTGTTTGTGTGAGGTGTGGGTGTGGTGTGTGTGTGTGTTGTGTGTGTGTGTGTGTGTGTGTGTGTGTGTGTGTGTGTGTGTGTGTGTGTGGGTGTGTGTGGTGTGTGTGTGTTTGTGGTGTGTGTGTGTGTGTTGTGGTGTGTGTGTGTGTGTGTGGTGTGGGTGTGTGTGTGTGTGTGTGTGTTGTGTGTGTGTGTGGGTGGTGTCTAGTGTGTGTCTGTGTGTTCTGTGTGTGTGATGTGTGTGTGGGTGTTGTGGGGTGTGTGTGTGTTCCTGTGTGTCTATCTGTGTGTCTGTCTGTGTGTCTTGTCCTGTGTGTCTGTCTGTGTGTCTGTCCTGTGTGGCTGTCTGTGTGTCGTCTGTGTTCTGTCCCTGTGTGTCTGTCTGTGTGTCTGTCTGTGTGTCTGTTCTGTGTGTCTGTCTGGTCTGTCTGTCTAGTCTGTCTGTCCCTGTCTGTTCTGTCTTTCTGTCAGATCTTCTGTCTGTCTGTCGTGTCTGTCTGTTCTGTCTGTCGCGTGTCTGTCTGGTCTGTCTGTCTGTCGTCCCTGTCTTCTGTCTGGTCTGTCGTGTCTGGTCTGTCTGTCTGTCTGTCTGTCTGTCCTGTCCTGTCCTGTCTTGTCCCTGTCCTTGTCTGGTACCCTGTTCCCTGTCGGTGGAATATGGACTCTGTCTGTCCTGTCTGTCTGTCCTGTCTGTCTGTCTGTCTGTCTGTCTGTCTGTCTGTCTGTCTGTCCTGTCTTCTGTCTGTCCTTCTTGTCTTCTGTTCTGTCTGTCAGTCTGTCTTCTGTATGTGTCTGTTCTGTCTGTCTGTCTGTCTGTTCTGTTCTTGTCGCTGATCCTGTGTGTCCTGTTTTTATCCTTCTGTGTGTCTGTCTGTCTGTGGGTGGTCAGTCGTCTGTGTGTCTGTCCTGTCTGGTGTTCTTGTCTTCCTGTGGGTGCTGTCTGTCTGTGTGTCTGTCTGTCTGTGTGTCTGCTGTCATGTGTCCGGTCTGTCTGTGTGTCTGTCTGTCTGTGTGTCTGTCTGTCTGTGTGTTCTGTCTGTCTGTGTGTCCTGTCTGTCTGTGTGTCCTGTCTGGTCTGTGTGTCTGTCTGTCTGTTGTGTCCTGTCTGTCTGTAGTGTCTGTCTGTCTGTGTGTCTGTCTGTCTGTGTGTCTGTCCATGTTCGTGTGGTCTGTCTGTCTGTGTCTGTCCTGTTCCTGTGTGGTCTGTGTGTCTGTGTGGTCAGTCTGTCTGTGTGTCTGTCCCTGTCTGTGTGTCTGTCTGACTGTGTGTCCTGTCTGATCTGTGTCGTCCTGTCTGTCTGTGGTGTTACTGTCTGTCTGTGTGTCTGTGTGTCTGTGTGTCTGTGTGTACTGTGTCATGGTCTTTTGTGTGTCTGTGTGTGGTCCTGTTTGTCTTGTGTCTGTCTCGTCATGTCTGTCCTGATGTGTCTGTCTGTTGTGGTCTGTCTGTGTGTCTGTCCTGTGTGTCTGGTCTGTGTGGTCTGTTCTGTGTGTCTGTCGGTGTGTCTGTCTGTGTGTCCTGTCCATGTGTGTCTGTCCTGTGTGTCTGTCTGTGTGGGTCTGTCTGTGTGTCCTGTCTGTTGTGTCTGTTCTGTGTGTCCTGTCCTGTGTGTCCTGTCTGTGTGTCTGTCTGTGTTGTCTGTCTGTGTGTCTGTCTGTGGTGTCCCCTGTCTGTGTGTAATGTCCTGTGTGTCTGTCTTGTGTGTCTGTCTGTGGTGTCTGTCTGTGTGGACTGTCCGGTGTTGTCTGGGCCTGTGGTCTGTCTGTGTGTCGTGTCTGTGTGTCTGGTCTGTGTGTCTGTCTTGTGTGTCTGTCTGTGTGTCCTGTCTCGTGTGTCTGTTCCTGTGTGTCTGTCTGTGTGTCTGTCTGTGTGTCTGTCTGTGTGTCTGTCTGTGGATGTCTGTTCTGTGTGTCTGTCTGTGTGTTCTGAGGTCTGCTGTGTCTCTGTTCTGTGGTGTCTGTCTGTGTGGTCTGGTCCTGTGTGTGTCTGTCTGTGTGTCTGTCTGTGATGTGTGTGTGTGTGTGTGTGTGTGTGTGTGTGTGTGTGTGGTGTGTGTGTGGTGTGTGTTGTGATATGATGTGTGTGTGTGATTGTGTGTGTGTGTGTTATTGTGGAGTGTGTGATGTGTTGTGGGTCGTGGATTGTGTGTGTGTGTGTGTGTGTTGTAGTTTGATTGTGTTGTGTGTGTTTGTGTGTGTTTGTGTGATTTGTCGGTTGTGTGAGTAAGGTGTGTTGCTGTGATTATTGTGTTGTGTGTGTGTGTTGTGTGTGTGTTGTGTGTGTGTTGTGTGTGTGTTTGTGGTGTGTTTGTGTGTGATTTGTGTGTTGTGTTTGTGTGTTGTGTGTTTGTGTGTGTGTTGTTGTGGTGATGTTGTAGTGTGTGTGTGTGTGGTGTTGTGTGTGATTGTGTGTTGTGTGTGTGTGTAGTGTGTTTGTGTGATAGTTGTGGTGTTGTGTTTGTGTGTTGTTGTGGTGTGTTGTTTGTTGTGATTTGTCGTTGATGGTGTGTGTGTGTGTTGTGTGTGTGTTTGTGGTGTGTGTTGTGTGTGTGTGTGTGTGATGTGTTGTGATTGTGTGTAGATTTTGTGTGATTTGATTTGTGTGTGTGTGTTGTGATGTGTCCATTTGTGATTGTGTGTGTTGTGTGTGTGATGTTGTGTGTGTGTTACAATGGTGGGGGGGGGGGGTGTGTTTTGTGTGTGATAAGTATCTACTGTTATTGTGTGTCGTGTTGTGTTGTGTGTTGAGGTGATGTGTGATTTGGTGTGTGTGTTGTGTGTGTGTGTTGTGTGTGTGTTGTGTGTGTTGTTGTGTGTGTTGATGATTTGTGTGTGTGTGATTGTGTGTGTGTGTGTGTGATTGATTGTGTCGAGTGATTGTGTGTGTGTGTGTGTGTGTGTGTGATGATGTGTGTGGGTAGTTGTGTGTGTGTGTGTGTGTGTGTGTGTGTGTGTGTGTGTGTGTTGTGGTGTGTGTGTGTGGTGGTGGGTGTGTGTGTGTGTGTGTGTGTGTGTGTTTACTGAGTTTACAGAGTTTACAAAAACCTTTTATTTCAAAAATGTACATACATTTTACAGAGGTGTCAGGTGCTTGGAAGCACGTGTGACTTATTTTTTACAACATAATGCAAATAACTTAGGCTAAATATACATGCCATTGGCAATATCCAAGGTTTTTTTCTTATTTTTATGCTTTCTTCCACCATCGTGCACAAGTACTAGACTCTTTACAATCAGCCCATAATATATAACTTAATTTACTCACTTATACAATCCAGATTTTTAACAAGAACCATCTCACAAAAACGAGGTAAAAAAAAAATTTAACAAGCATAAATAAATTAAGTTTATTAACAAATAAATATATAAATAATAAAATATTAAATATCAAATAACACATGTTTTGGCCATAACACTTTCTTATCCCCATGAACAACCCAAAACAGTAAGACAAACAAACAATATTTCAAAATATCAACACGCATAAATTTAAATAAATAGATATAAAAAAAAATTAAATAATTATCAAAACAGCAAGTAGAGTATTATAAATTTCAAAAATATTAACAAGCATAAATATATAAATAGATTCAAACCAAACAAATATTTATCAAAACAGCAACAGAGTATTATAAATTCAAAAAAACATCAACCAACATAAATTAATATAAATAAATTTTAAAAATAAATAATTATCAAAACAGCAGTATGAGTATTTATATAAATTTTCAAAAATAATAACAAGCATAAATATATAAATAAGATTTAACAAACAAATAATATTCAAAACAGCAACAGAGTAATTATAAATTTCCAAAAAATAATCAACAAGCATAAAATATATAAATAGATTTTAACAAACAAATAAATTATCAAACAGTAAAATAACAACTCAAAAATTACAATGACAAATATGAACACAAACAGACCGACAACAACCATAAAATAGTATGTATAGAATTACTATAATATATAATTTTCCATTACTTTCCGCGACATACATTTTAATCTTCATTTTAAATCTGTGGTCTCCGAATCAAATATTATGTTCTCATTTCCTAATTTTACAAAAATACATTTATTTATTAATGATTTTGCGTCCAATATAACAAAATTGTATTTCGAGCGAGTTTTCCTTTCTAAAACATGGAACAAGAAACTGACAATATTATCCGATGATCTTGTATTGACCCCCGTTTTCCCTAATATGATTACTTATTCTATGTGTTTGTGCATTATGAATTGCTGAACACAATACATATAGTTTATTATTAAAGTTTTAATATATGTTGTTTTCAAAAAATACATGAGAAAACTCTATCAAATTAGATTATTTAAACTAAAAACATTTCTAAATAGAGTCAAATCGTTTGTTTGTCATACGAAATTGTGTTTTTAAAACATTTTCATTACTCCCCCCGATAATGGGATTATTCCATACCTTAACAGACCCTCAAACCAAGAGAAATTAAAAAGCCTTTAATAAATAGTTCGAGGCAAGGAATTCTCTCATATGAAATAGTTAGTGCATAGTTTTACTTTTCTCAATATTATTTCACTGAAAATAATTACCATAAGCGTCCCAATTTTAAACCACCTATTCAATAATCAAACCTAGGTATTTTAATATTACTAAACGATTCTCAATTGGGTTTTCACATAACACAATTATATTTTATCAAAGGTGCTTGGACAATAAAAAGTAAAGTCGTGTTGTAGATCTTCGCAGAGTTTTCCTCTCCTTTCTGAATATACCAAACACTTTGTCTTAGATTGTATTTATTAGGAGTTTTATAATAACATATGTGTGTGGTTGTGTGTGTGTGTGTGTGTGGTGTGTGTGTGTGTGTGTGTGTGTGTGTGTGTGTGTGTGTGTGTGTGTGTGTGTGTGTGTGTGTGTGTGTGTGTGTGTGTGTGTGTTGTGTGTGTGTGTGTGTGTGTGTGTGTGTGTGTGTGTGTGTGTGTGTGTGTGTGTGTGTGTGTGTGTGTGTGTGTGTGTGTGTGTGTGTGTGTGTGTGTGTGTGTGTGTGTGTGTGTGTGTGTGTGTGTGTGTGTGTGTGGGTGTGTGTGTGTGTGTGTGTGTGTGTGTGTGTGTGTGTGTGTGTGTGGTGTGTGTGTGTGTGTGTGTGTGTGTGTGTGTGTGTGTGTGTGTGTGTGTGTGTGTGTGTGTGTGTGTGTGTGTGTGTGTGTGTGTGTGTGTGTGTGTGTGTGTGTGGTGTGTGTGTGTGTGGTGTGTGTGTGTGTGTGTGTGTGTGTGTGTGTGTGTGTGTGTGTGTGTGTGTGTGTGTGTGTGTGTGTGTGTGTGTGTGTGTGTGTGTGTGTGTGTGTGTGTGTGTGTGGTGTGTGTGTGTGTGTGTGTGTGTGTGTGTGTGTGTGTGTGTGTGTGTGTGTGTGTGTGTGTGTGTTCGTGTGTCGTGTGTGTGTGTGTGTGTGTGTGTGTGTGTGTGTGTGTGTGTGTGTGTGTGTGTGTGTGTGTGTGTGTGTGTGTGTGGTGTTGTGTGTGTGTGTGTGTGTTGTGTGTGTGTGTGTGTGTGGTGTGTGTGTGTGTGTGTGCTGTGTGTGTGTGTGTGTGTGTGTTGTGTGTGTGTGTGTGTGTGTGTGTGTGTGTGTGTGTGTGTGTGTTGTGTGGGTGTGTGTGTGTGTGTGTGTGTGTGTGTGTGTGTGTGTGTGTGTGTGTGTGTGTGTGTGTGTGTGTGTGTGTGTGTGTGTTGTGTGTGTGTGTGTGTGTGGTGTGTGTGTGTGTGTGTGGTGTGTGTGTGTGTGTGTGTGTGTGTGTGTGTGTGTGTGTGTGTGTGTGTGGTGTGTGTTGTCGTGTGTGTGTGTGTGTGTGTGGTGTGTGTGGTGTGTGTGTGTGTGTGTGTGTGTGTGTGTGTGTGTGTGTGTGTGTGTGGTGTGTGTGTGTGTGTGTGTGGTGGTGTGTGTGTGTGTGTGTGTGTGTGTGTGTGTGTGTGTGTGTTGTGTGTGTGTGTGTGTGTGTGTGTTGTGTGTGTGTGTGGTGTGTGTGTGTGTGTGTGTGTGTGTGTGTGTGTGTGTGTGTGTGTGTGTGTGTGTGTGTGTTCAAGTTTCAAGTTCAAGTTCAAAAGATCTTTATTCAGAGAATTACAAAAGTTGAATACATGCAAAACATTAACAGTACATGCAGTTTAAATATCTATCATTACATGCATTTTTTTAACCGTACATTCCCAATGCCCCTATAAATGGCGCGTGCGGGAATTAAAGTTGGCTTACTAAATTACATTGCTTATTTTTTGACAGTCATTCCTTTACTTTTAATAGTTATTTAAGATCTTCTCCATGCACAAGTCATTTACCACTATTCCAACTAAGCACTACATTCAAAAAGTGATATTTGATACAAATGCTTTTTTCCAGTATATTAATATGTTTAAAATATAAATGCTTAAATTGTACTATAGTAAATTTATTATGACACAAATTAATTGATTGAGCCCACCATGTTCTCCAATTTGCTACTGCTAACAACTAACACGCATGAATACATACTCATATCCTTCAATAACAATGTTTGTATATATGCATGTAAATCTACATACATATAGGCCACACACCTACTTACACACATCTGTATATAAATAACAAGAGATAAATAATATAAGCAATTAACAAGGTATAAACATAGAAACAAATCAACAAATAAACAACAATAAATTAACATCACAACAATAACAGTACATATAATTTTTATAAATAAATAATAAATATTAAAAATAAATAAATAAATATTAAATAAACAATAAATATATCAACAACAAAGACAGAAAACAGGTTAAATTCCAGACTTAATCCTGATATGAACTTTATACATTTTCCATTATAAATTTTAAACATTTCATCTTAAATTTAGGCTTTCCGTTCAAAATATATACCATTGCCATATCTCTCAACCAATTTATTAAACATCTTTGGGCCAACATAGGAAAACTGATGTCTGGCAATTTCTTTAAAATAATTTGGTACATCGAGAAGTGTTAATTGAGCAGCTCCTTTGTTTCCCTGTACGTCATTTTAATGGGATAATCCTGCAAGTGTTTATAAACATACATCAATACGTTAGACTGATACACTTGTTTGAAAGTTAGGATATGGTTATCAGTGAACAAAGTAACTAGCTCTGTCCGTACGCCGAAGTCCCAAATACCGTTCGCAAAGCATGCCTCTGACTCATTACCACAGGGCTGCAACACCGTGCTAAAGGTACCACCATAGTGTACGATCCCATATCTCATTGTGCTCTCGAACCATGACATGTATAACTGTATTAATAATTCGCTAGTCAAAAACTGTTTCATGTGGTACAACGCATAATTGATTTTCCTCAGTTTATCTTTGTCAGGTACGTTACGTGGAATCCCCACTTTAACTGAGAGTCAACGTACATTCCTAAATATTTTACATTATCGACTATTTCTATATTTGAACACGTACAGCCGTACAAGCACTGGTGGCCATGGCAGAACAAATCAAACATATTCTGCAGGTCAGACTTAGGCTTGGTTACTATCAAAGAATAGAATACATTTAGTCTTCGATACATTAATTAACAACCTGTTGGCAATCAACCATTCCGACACCCTTGCCAAGTCCCTGTCAATCTTTGTCCTGAGAGAGGCTCTGCTGCCAGATGAACACACCAAAGCCGTGTCATCAGCATATGCAAATATAGAGGAGTGAAAGTCAATATCTAGAAGATCATTAATATAAATTAAAAACATAAGAGGGCCCAACACTCCCCCCTGAGCTGTTCCATATTGCAATTCTAGAACCTCACTCAGTACATTATTTATCTTTACTACTTGTCTTCGATGTTTGCAAAAAGATATCAACCAAGTCAAAGCCATGCCCCCTATACCATATTTTCTAAATTTTTGTATCAATATATCTATATCTAAAACCTCAAATGCTTTCCTGAGATCCAAATAAATAGCCAATGTAAATTTATGAGCGTTAAACTGAATTTGGTATATATGACTTATAATGCTTTTTCCAAAGACAAGTCGCGGTTTTTCCCCTACCAGGTAAAAATCCATATTGATTGGCTGGAAAAATATAATTAAATTCTTTGAATAGTAACTTTAATAAACCTTTCTTTTAATTTAGTGTCTCCAAAATATCTTTATGGCCGCAGGTTGTTTATGAGTGATTATTGGACGGATATGATGACCACCTCCTGGTCCATCACCTGACTTGTAGTACAGGTACCAACTACACAGCCAACCTTAAAAATCGCTCCGGAAACTACTCCCCTGTGCAAGAGGAACTTTTCATGAAATTGCTGTACAAACAATGGCTACAAATATATCTATATTATTTTTTTTTAAACAAGTATTGCTGCTTAATGCCATCTATCCTCAGAACTACTCCTTATTTTTTCATTCCACGTACTACTTTATATATATCCATTATTTCCATATACAAAACCTATTCAACAAGACCATCAGTTTACAGGTTGTTGTTTCCTGTAGAAAAATGTCCACACAACCCGTAATGTATTCATTTTTAAGGTTCGGTACAGCACTAATATAATTAACTGTTGGATTACAATTGGCAATGAGAGACTCATTTCCCATTACTTTAACTGGGCAGTCGTTTACTTTTATGCTGCTTATACCTTTATTTTTTCTATTCAAAAAAAAAAAAAAATATTTCCCTAACTATACCCCAGTACTTACTACTATCACCATTTACAATTATTTATTAACTTAGAATAATATTTTAACTTTTCGTGCTTTATACATCTATTTTACATAATCTAGCCCAAAAATTACTGTACTTCCTCCTTTAGTTTTCACATTAAGTTTAATTTTTAACAAATAATTTTTATATAAGACGTTTTTTCCAGTTTATACGATTTATTAAGTTATTAGATATCCAATTCCTTACGCTTTTTGTTCATACTATTTATTTTTTTTCAATGAACAAGATGATTCATAAACATATATTTGTAGGTTTTATAAAATTCGTACAATAGCACTATTTACTTCTTGGCTATTTTGAACCAGGGCTCCAGTTTGCCACAGCCAGCTGTCTTACTACAGCTTGGTATAATCAACATTTTTTTACAAATATAGTATTCACTTTACTAACATTAGTGTCCAAGACAATTACATTTAAGCCATAATGGTCTGTGATTCCCCAGCTCCACAATACCGCGGATTAATTTGTAAATTCTTTGAATTTCGTACTAAAACGTGATCAATGCAAGAAAAACAATTATTCACTACTCTAGTGGGCGTATCAATAAAATTTCTCATAACCATAGGCTGATATCAATATTTAATTAATCAGTGGCAGAACCCTTTATTTTTATCTTTCAATACACAGACATTTACATCCCCTAAAATAATTGTTGGATCATTAGAATTTTTCAAAATATTTCAAAAGTCATTTTCAAACTGTTTTATAAGTCAACTTACATTGTCTATAAATAACCATATAAGGATAAACTAGTTTTTACAATTATTTATATTTATACTTAAGATAACGTTGCTAAGCTCCGCACGTCGGCAGTAAGATAAGGCGGTGATGGTGAGTGTAGATAAGGGAATGCGTAAACGTAGATAGTGACTCCGCCGGCTTGATTATCTGGCCTGTCTGCTAGAAGCATGGTCCTTGCAGAAGCATGTCGATAGACGTCCATCTGGGTACCTGTTATTCCTCCCCTCGCTTGATCCATACTTCTAGTTAAGATGATAACATTGAACTTTTTCTGAAAGGGCTCGGACAGGTAAACAATCAGTTCATTCATAATGCTTTCTCAAGCTTATTATTATTCAAAACAAAATACACGCAATGCTTCAAGCTTGGGTAAACTGTGGTCATTCACAAGCTACAGTCAGTTGAATTTAACCCAAAACACCTCACAGATCCACCACCGCCCTCTAGCCTTGAGACGTCAAAGCCCAGCTTATTTAGGTCCTGAGTAGATGATATCCGTATTCTATCCCCATTGTCATCTCTTTTCTGACAAAATATCTTTCCCTCCCAGGTCCATACAATACTTGAATCCAAGTTGTTTTTTAGCTTTTTAGCATGGAAAAGCAGATTTCTTAGTGTTAAGGAGTCAGATGGTCTCGTTGACATATACTTGTAGTTTTTGTACATCCACTGCAGGAAAGTTTTGTAGAGTTACGTTTGGGTTTTCTTACTTTTTTTCACTTACTGAGTCTCGTTTCTTCCCTATCAGGGAAAATTGCAATATTATGGGACGTGGGCCTCTGTTCCCTTTTAACTGGGAATTCTATGAGCCGTCTGCATATCTGTTTGATATTCAATTGGCTCATGTATAAATTCGGACAAATTTTGAATTATTTCCAACATATTTTCATTTGTTTTTTCCGGGATACCTTCACTTTGGATATTCTTGTTGCGAATTATATTGCCTCCATGCATTCCAATCTGAACCTGATAGTTACTCCAATTCCTTCGTGAAGAAAACTGCATTTTCCCTGTTTTTAAATCATTGTCGTGATTTTTTCCAGGGGCATTGCAATTTAGAAGTAAATTCCATCAAATTTTACTCTCGTTATTCATTCTATCTTACCAGAGGCGAATATTCCACATGATGTCTTACCTGATCAGATAATTGACTTGTAAATTTTACTATCATATTCCCTAAAACTGTGTCCTTTATTGGAGTCTTCCATCTCTTTTTTAAGAATATCATCGTGAAGCTTCGATAATCATATCTTTGGAATAGAGGACTTACTTGTGCAATTTTTGCATTTCCAAGATTCCCGCCTTTTCTGTCCCATCCTGTTCCATGTTGTTTCAAGAATATTCTGCACATTGAAAATGGTAATTTGCAGTGCAGGATGAACAGACAGCACACTCATCGGCGTCAGGCAATGGGTCCGAGCTCAGTCCACAATCACTCATGATAACGAGATAAGGAGCTCATGATAATACGTCTGCTCGCGGTGACTGCCAGCGACCAACTGTGTGTGTGTGGTGTTGTGTGTGTGTTGTGGTGTGTGTGTGTGTGTGTGTGTTGTGTGTGTGTGTGTGGTGTGTGTGTGTGTGGTGTTTGTGTGTGTGTGTGTGGTTTTGTGTGTGTGTGTGTGTGTTGTGTG
>NW_025783942.1:0-27102 GCF_021130785.1 Homalodisca vitripennis
CCCGTTAAGGTAACTCTCAAAACCACTTGACTGTCAGTCCCTCCAAAACCAAGAGATTTAATTTTTGTTTAGATAATTTAAACTATGGCCCAGAATACAGATCATAACGCCTTAACTTAAAAATCATGGTAAAAACCATCTTGTAAAACTGTGTTCCACCTTTCTCCAAGAGTTGTCATAATGATTGGTGTTCTTAATTAAATCGGGTTAAAAGACACTATTGTGGTTTTGATCTTACCATGGGATAAACTTTCCACATGTTGTCTATCAGGTCTAGGAGATTGGATTGAGTTTTAAGGGGATGGTTTATGAATTTCTGGTTAAAAATTATTTTTTTCTATTATTTTTGAAATAGTTGGGATTAGGGATATCGGCCTGAAAGATTTTGTAGCGATCCTTTTTGCCTTCCCTGCATTATGAAGGGGAAAATAAACTTTAGGATTTTTTTGACGTTTTGCTAGGAAAAAATCCCCTGGAGACAAAGGAACTTGTTGATTATATCTGTAATGGTGTAAAAATACTTCCACCAATGCAAAAACTTTAGCAGCTTAGAGCTTTACGTCATCAATACCTGAAGAAGATGTTGACTTCAGTGACATTATAGTGTTAAAAACTTCACTGAAGGAAGTGAGTCTCCAATTCCATATAGTTGAAGTTTTCCAAGAAAAGAAGTATTACTCATAAACAATGGGTCTTGATTGATTGTTTTTGCAGTAGAGTTTGCTCGGCTATATTGGAAAAAAAAGATATTAAAGTGTTCACAACAATTTGTCTGGGTCTTCTTCTACCCTTCCTCCAACATCAATCTGCCATCTTGCCCCTGCACTGTCTTTTCTTGAAATTCTCTCACTATTGATGACATTCCAGATGGCTTTAGATTTATTACTTGACTCAGCAATAAGGCTTTCATTTTCTTCCCGTCTTAGAGTTTTTAGTTTTAGATCATACATTTTTTTTCTTGTTAAACGCATCCACTTTTGTCTTGCTCACTTCCAGATGTTTTTTTTTTATATTTGTCAAGCGCCAGGATGAACTCTTTTCTAAGGCTGTTAGCTTCTGGGTTGTGTAGGGCTAGAATTTTTCCTCTATATTTTTTTTCGGTATGCAAATTTTACGTGGACATGTGATGTCAAGGGCTTATTGTCAGGTTATCACATAAAAAGTTCATGTAAGCCTCGTCTGCTGTGGCTGCCTGATAGACTCTGTCCCATGATTGAAGTGACAGGATGTCCTTGAAGTGCTGGAGGTTGTCAGGATTATAATTTCTGTGAGTAGTTCTAAAAGCTTCATTTTTTCCTTTATTGGGGCGTCAACGTAGCAAAGCTGTCCCATATGATCTGAAAGGCCCGTATTTTTCCACTATGACTTTTACTCTGTCAGTGTTAAGATTGGTGCAGACAATGTCAATGGAAGTAGCAGAGGTATTAGTGACTCTTGTAGGAGGCAACGGTATTCTGGTTACATCGAAGGTGGCGAGTGCTCTACGCATAAATGCTACATTTTCTCTTGATGGAAGCAAGCAATTTACATTGATATCACCAACAATACAAATTCCACTGTTGTCACAAGGAAGTAAGCTGAGGGTATCAGTTAACAGGGCCAAGGCATTGTCAAGAGGAGCACTGGGTGGTCGATATATCCCAAGAATGTATAAACATGATTTCCTGTCGAATGTTATCCTGATTGAAGACATTTCACATACGAGTTCTTCTGAATGGTCAGCAATATTAACACTCTCTCCACCTCATTAGCCATGTCAGTGTGGCTTGTAGATGGCAAAACACCACCTTTCCTGTGACTCTCTCTCTGCAAAAAATGCAGTTACCAGACAGTAGTCCACCAGGCATACATTTTTCAAAGTTAATTCACTTAGTCCAATGTTCTGTGAGGACTTAACTAAATCGGGCTTGTGGATGTGTAAAAAGTGATTTAATCTATCGATTTTAGTGCACAGCCAATCTATGTTCTGATGGAAGATTTGAATCTTGTCTTTAAATTTGAATTCAGGAAGATTCTGCATCGAGTTTTGCTTCTTTGAGTTGGGTCTAAAAAGTCTGGGTTTTTTCTGAAGAGTTTGAATTTTGGAGTGGTAATCTTTTAATTGTTGGTACAGGTTTGACGGCATAATTTTGGATCCACCGTGACATTCAGTTTTTTTGACAGGGTTTGGCTGGCTCCCTCAGTGGCGGTTTGATTCAGTTTTTTGGTACAGGGTTTGGCTGGCTCCCTCAGTGGCAGTTGGATTCAGTTTTTTGGACAGGGTTTGGCTGGCTCCCTCAGTGGCAGTTTTGATTCAGTTTTTTTTTGGACAGGGTTTTGGCCTGGCCTCCCGCAGTGTGTCGGTTTGATTCAGTTTTTTAGACAGGGTTTTGGCTGGCTCCCTCAGTGGCGGTTTGGTTAAGATTATCATATGTAGTATGGTTGGATTAATATACATGAAGCTTGTCGATATTAATCATTAAAAAAAACTCCTCGTAAGTTTCTCCCTCTCTAAGCACCTGTGCAGTAAATGGAGGTCACTTCATTTCCTTGCCATGCGCTTTCCGACAGATGAGTTTTGTGTTTTGTTCTCTGTAGGTTTGTCTAACTCTATTAAATTATAAAGTGTGTTCACAGGATGCTTTATTTTCTCACTACCTGAGTGGGAATTTTGGGATTTTTTTTTTTCAAAGTTTTTTCCACGTGACTTTTTTCTTATTGAATCGGAAAGGTTCCATCTTCATAAGTGTGTATAATGGGAGCTACTAAGTGAGTTGTTGGTTTATTACCATCATCATCAGTTGACTCCATTGCATCATGAGATATCTTGTAGATGTCAAGCGTCTGGACACTTAAGTCTGGCTTTTATTTCCCGATTTTTTGCTGCCTGAAGGGATATACTAAACAGATTCTTTCTTTTGGTTTTATTTTTTGAATCTGTGCTAGATTTATTTCAACATGGAAGTGGGTCTTGCCAGAAGAACTGTTCCTGTGACCACTTCGGGGAATGCAAGGTGAAGAGTGTTTTGTAGGCATAATGTTTTCAAAGTTGTTACAAACATTGATGGTGAATACCGTCTGACAGTTTTCTGAATTGTTTGCTCCATTTGGGTCTTGTCGTTTCTTTAGAAGCAGAATTTCCAAGTATCACTGATGAGGATTGTGCTACTAAAGGGGAGTTGCTGTCATCAGAAGTTTGTGTGGAAGCAGATTTAGTTGACTCAAGATCGTTATTTTCAAATTTAGTACTCTTCTGAAGTGTCAAAATAGTCATTTTCCAAATTTTTAATTTTTGTTAAATTCAAATCAATAAGTTTTTGAGATTTTATGTCTTGTTCTTCAAAAAGGTTCTGCAGTTCCAGTTGAAATTCCTTTTTCTTTATTAAGTTGGAGTTCAGAGTCTCTCAGTTACTTGGCTTGAGTGATTCTATCTTGTTAATGTGGTTCTTTTCATTTTCCTCCAATTCCTTCTAACTTTTCTTCTGTCCTAGCTATTGTGAACAACCAATCTAAGATTTTTTTCCTCCAAAAGCTTAATTTTTTCCAAAAGAAGTTGTTCCTATCTTGGCAGCCATTTCCAGTTTGTCCTCTTTATGTTCGTTATGTTCTTCCAGGAAATTACTTTCAACTAGACTATTTTTCTTATGTCCGCTAATGAAGTTGTTGAGAGAATTTGTTCTATTATGTAGGTAGGGGAAATTTTGAGGCCTGTTACTCATGTATGACTTAAGTGGAAGAGTCAGCAGAACGGATTTCTTCCAAGTTTACTATGTAGGCTGATTTCTTGCCTTTGTGATACCTCTTGCTGCTGCCTTGTGGAAACAGTGCAGCCATTGCAGGTCCAGACATTAGCACCCTCTTTTCAGTTCCTTAAGGACGCTTGTCTGTAAAAATTTGCACATCCCCGCATGGTACCAGTTACAGCAGGGACCAGTGCATTTAATTCCAGAATATTTTAACTCTCCGATCCCACAGAGACCACATGGGTATTTAGGGGTGCTTGCTTTGGATTTTATCATTGTGGAAAATCAGATTCAATTGTTTAAAATAATAATTTTCCACATTTCCTTATGTAATGAAAATAATAAAATTGATGCTAATTAAAAAAAAAAATATATTAGAATGGAATATTCTAAAGAGTCCAAATTGTCCAAAAGTGGATTGTCAGTATTGTATAATTGTGGTTGATTAGATGGCAATCAAAGCCTTGTCAAACAATGTATAACAGTGCAGCCAGCCGTATGCATAGCTGTAGTAACAGTTGTAATATAGAGTTGAGGTAGGGCTCTGTAGGAATGCGTGCCAATGCAGAGTCAGCACAGGTGTTTGAGTTGCTCCCCTCCACAGTGCTGTTCCCTACACAACTATGCCTGCGCGTGAAGAACAGTACGAATCCAGGCATGCTGTACATTATGGGTTAACAAAGAATTTTGTTTGATTATAAAATAGACCTGGTAAAAAAAAGTTACAGTGTGGGTGAAAAGCCTGGCATTCAAGGGTAAAAAATATCTGTTTCAAAGTAGTTTTAGTGATTTTCTTGTAAATGTATTTAAAAAAATAGTTTTTAAGAACAGCTGAACAAATGTTGGTGTGTTTGCAGGAGAGGGGAGTATTTTGAGTGGCTACAAGAGGTATTTACGACATGCTGGTCGCTCACGCCAGACTGAGACCGTTTCGACTACAACAGTCTGCTGGGGAAGTTGAAGTCCTCACTTCTGTCACTGTGCTGCTTACAACTGGGCCACCTGGGAGTCGGCTCAGTTGTGCGTCAACTCCAAATTGCGCACTCCCCTGGGCGGCAAGCCCGTCGACACCTTCATGGCTTTTGAAGGTGAATATTGTACAATAGATGAATCAGACTTGAATATGGATGAACAAACCAAGACTGAAGTTGCAGAATAATGGTTCTAAACAGTCTCTAATTTCACCTTTTTTTTTCTAGGGGTCTCCTTAGAGAATTACGTGCTCACCAGAGTGAAATTTAACTATTCTTTAAGACCATGGTATCGTCAATTGCTTTACTTCCAAAATGTGACTGTTATGTTTTTTCTTATTCAATACAAGTCATTCGGATGACAGTATTATTTTTGCTTATTTTAGTGCTATTTTATGATGTATTGGACTTGTTTATTTGCGTCTAAAAAGAGCAGTGTCATCATTATATTGTGAGAACCTAGCTGAGCTCTTGCCGATAGTTTGCAAGATCATTAATTGTGAACAGAATAAAAACCACTGATCCCAGAACAGATTCTTGTGGGACGCCTCTACTTAGAGGAAGTAGTGTTGATGTTACACAATAGGAAGCTTTGTTCTTCACTATAGACGATAGACAATAGGACAAATTCTTTATTGACATATTCAGTTGAGAATAGTACATTGTGTCATATAGTACATATCATGTTTCTAATTAAATTAAATTTATTTAAGAATTCATTTCCTGAATAAAATGGTCTTTCTTGTAGCCAGTTGGTCAGTGCATTTTTAAAGACGTTTTGGTAGTTCTTTTCTACCACTTAAGGTATTTCTACCACTTGGTGTTCTTCCCTTTGGATAATTTTGCAAACTAGTTTGCTGCTTTGCTTCAAACTCCCATATTATTAATTTTTTTGTAGGAGTATTAAATCTACTGTATGGTCTATAATATATTCTGTTAGTTAAATTAATGCAAAAAAATGTTATGTTCTTGTGAGAGAAAACCAAGCTGCCGAGTTGTATTTCATTAGCATACATAGTTACACTCCTTTTCTGTACTTTTTCCTGAAGTAGCCACCTGCTAGAATGTATACTGTAGTCTAGAGTTCAGGAGCTGGACTTTTGTCCGTGTTCAGTTATCGCTACTGTGTCAGGTTTGATAGTTTGGAGTAGATCACGAAACGCACAGCTGTGTTCAACGAATCTGAAGAAATCACCTGTTCCCACAACTTATTCAATTAGAAGACATCTTAATAAAAATAACCTTGACAGCCTGAGTGACTACTTAAAGGGACTTAACTGGGAATTAGTGCTTAATGCACCAGCTGTGGACACTGCTTTTAGAAATTTTTAGCCTAAATACTTAACTCTGCAATGAACCTAACATGTCCTTATAAAAAAACCAAAGCAAAGCGTAATGCAAGAGCTTGTCACTTTAATGATCCAGAAGCTCAAAGACTGAAGACCGAGTTTTTAGAAGCCTTAAATAGAGAAGAAACCACAGGTTGCGTAGCTGCTAAAACCCAAACAGCAGAAAAGAAAAAAGCCTATGATATGAGACTGAAATATCTAAAAAGGCAAGCAATAGTAGACCGCATAAGCAACTCAGAAAACAGGTCAAAAGCAGTCTGGGACACAATTAATAATGAACGCCATAAGAAGAAACAGGACACTCCACTTGAATTGACAGTCAATGGCAACAAATTAAACAATCCATTCGAAATAGCTGAGCACCTAAATACTATATTTTACAACTATAGCTGAGATAACACTAAAAGAAGCAGGTCAAACTTCAGATATCTCAAGGAAGCCTCAATGCACTACCAATGCACCTGAATTTGTTATTCATAGCACTACACAGGCAGAAGTTAAGAAAACCATCATTGGCAATGAAATCAAAGCCATCAGCAGGCATAGATGATGTCTCATCTATCTTACTTAAGCACTGTGTTGATGAAATTAGACTGCCTCTGACTGATATTATGAACAAGTCCTTAGCTCAGGGTATTTTTCCAGCTGACCTTAAGATTGCCAAAATAATCCCTATTAAGAAACAACCACAAAGCACATAAGCTGGCCACTTTAGACCAATATCTCTTGTATCAACCATCTCCAAGATATTTGAAAAAATCGTTTTAACAAGATTAATAACCCACCTCATGGACAATAATTTGCTCAGTAAACATCAGCACGGATTTTTATCCTCTAAATCTACAACCACAGCTATCACTGACTTCTTTGAGAATGTAATTGACCAAATTGAAACTGGAAAAATAGCATCTGCTATTTTCTTGGATCTAAGTAAAGCTTTCGACACACTGGGACATAATTTACTTCTTACTAAGCTGATGACTTTAGAAATCCAAGGCAATGCAATAAACTGGTTCAATAGTTATTTGAAGAACAGGACTCAACTAGTAGAGCTGAAATATTACAGCTAACAACACAGTTTACCATGCTAGGTCAAAACCCCTCAATATAACAAGAGAGGGGGTCCCTCAAGGCTCAGTACTGGGTCCTCAGTACTCTTTACATACAACAAAAACCATTCTACATGTATTTAACACTGATTACAATAGACCTGGGCGAAATTCATTCATATGGAACCCGCAAATTGTGACAGGACTTCGTCTTACAACCTCATCGACTCACCATGACTACCAAGAAGCCATCTTATGCAGGTGCAAAATTTTACAATCTCCTACCAAGACACCTCAAGAGCATAACAAGAGAGTCAGCGTTGAAGAGGAATCTCAGTGCATGGCTTGCTGACAGGACGTTTTTACTCCATCGAGGAATTTTTAAACTGGACATGACATTTTTTATCTTTATCTATGTTTTTAAACTAGATAAAATTTTTACATACATATTGACACATATTCTGTACTCGATGTATATGAATAAAGTTCTCTTTGATTGATTGATTGAGATGGTCAAGTCTATATTCTGATGTTAAAATGGTCAATAATGTTTTGGTTTGTTTTTCTGTTACTTCAGTTAAACATTCTTTCTGTACACTAAAATCCACCAACACTGTGCCATTGTAGGTGTGCTGAAAATCGGCTGGGCGAGGCAAAACTGTGGGGTCACAGACTACAGACACAAACAGATGAGTTTGATGTTTGCCGAGTGCGGTTTACTGCTCGAAACTCGTGGAGCAGCTAGAGAAGGCGATGTACAATGCTTCAGATGGCACAGCCTCAGCTCTTATTGCTCCATCAAAAGTAAGTCAACATTTGAAACTGGATCCTCACTATGCATCCAATACGTTTCAAACATTGGTTAGTTTGAAGCCAATTTTAGGATTGTTCAATCTTTAATTATTATTAATAAATTATTGACAGTTAAAAACAAGTTCTTTTGCGTCACAAAATCATAAAACTCATTGCTCTAGAGCATATTTAATGAGGATGTTGCACAGAAATAGAGTGCCATTGAAGTATGGGACATATGATTGTGATTACAAATGAAGAATGAACTGATATTATGCATCCAAGTTGGTATAAAACTGATGTTAACAAGATTTTAATTCCATATTTGTAGCAACCACATATTTTGGGTCCATTCCTAACCAATCTTCTTTCGGTCATTAACTCGTTGTAATGCGGCAGACTACGTTACAGCACAGAACCACGTTGAGAGTGGTTTGCACGCAGTAAAAGACCAGCAGTGAAGGTGTAATTGAATCTTCAATCGATCTGTCAACAGCAGAGAATTCTGTCACTCTTTATATGATGAGAATATTATATATAAAAATATTATTTCCTGTAAATGCTACGCACAATTAGGCTACCTTCTATGAATGCAATCATAAATGCCTTAATGAATATTTATCTAGTTGGAACTAGACCCTGCCAATTGGCTGCAAAAACTTAGCGAACTCACTACACATTTTGTCTTAGTTTGCTCATCCACTTAGCTTTCTGTGTTAAATTGTGTGCTGCAATAGAATATTCTGCAGTTTTTGTAAGCAACCACTACAGACCAATTTGAAATATTTATCATGGTGACTTGTACGGCGGAAGAGGAATAATAAGTGACCGGCAATGGTACATTTTATTTACAAAATTGGTGTACCAGCGTTCACAATGATTACAGTGATAGGCTTAACCTTGTTACTAATGAACTAGTGATGAAAATCAATAATTACATTTGTGGAAATCGTTTGCTCCAATTTTTTCCCAGTTCAAGAAAATTTGTGAATGAACCAATGGTGGAAAAGCTGGTTGCCACAAATTTTGTGCTGGGTGGGTTCCGAAACTAGTTGAAGACTATATAAACAGTTTGGCATGCACTGACCTTCCTTTAAAATTGTGGAAATGGTTACAGAGATATTGATATTGTCATATGAGACTATGTAAACAACAACAAAACGTTAGTCGATGAAAATGGTGCTTTATACCGAAACTGCAAGCTAGAGTAAAATAGTGATTGAAATACAAATGGCAGATTCTTCAAAGATGATATTTAAAAAATGTGCCCCTATATAAATGTGTCAATTTTAATGGTACTTAAATAAAAAAAAATTATATAAGAATATGTAAGTAACAAAATTTTTGTTTTTTAATAGTAACAAATTAATTTGTTGTTACTATTTTTTTTCATGTACTATCATGTTGCTTTTCTTATATAGTTATATGCTGTTAGTTTTTATATTTGTCATATACATGATTTGTGCCGATGTTTTTGTAAGCTTTATGCCAATAAACTTATTCCTATTCTTATATAACACTGATTACAATTCTACACCTTATTTGTTGTAGAAGTCTGAAAATTATATCTCAAGATTCAGTTACTCTATATTTAGATACTCCAGGTTGAGTTCTTTAATTTACATACGATTCAGTAATTTGATATGATGTAATAATAAATCATTGAAGTAACTAGGTTTGTCACGCATACTGTGATTAGTCATTTACTGGTCATCATTGCTCAAAAGTGTAAACAAAATATGCAGTGTTACATAATTGTCTGAACTGTAAAGTATCTATTATCAAGTTACTTGTACACAGTTATATTATCCTACGATTTAACTAATATAAATGGAATTAAATAGGAGAAAAGAATGATTATAGGAATAGGAAGTAATTAAGAGAAGGCTTACTGGTACATCCAATACTGATTGCTCTTAATTTCTGTGCAGCCGGTACGCTCGTTCTTCCACACCAACAAGAGCACATGCCACGAGTGGCTGAGCCGTAACAGGAGCGCTGTAGTGGCAGTGGCCCTGCGCGCTGGCATGGCATCATGCGCCGTCCGGCACGGCTACACACTGCTGCAAGACCTCCTAGACCTGGGCAACACTAAGGTACGGTTTTTTTTGTAATGAGTATGGAGTCTACGAAATTATAAAAAAAAGGATTTAGTGTTGGCAGTCAAGTACTTTTAATGATAGTACGTTAAGCTTGTTACAATCCTTTCTCTAAGCTTGTTACAACCCTTACCATGTTTGTTACAACCATACAACTTCGTGACTCTGTCCTGGAAGCTAAATATTATCTTTGTTTTATGTTTAAAAAATAATTTATAGTTGGGTTCATTTGATTGGATATTTATTTTTACTCATAAGATTTTGAGGTTAATATGGTGCATAGGTTATTGTAATGATTGATTGTTTGGTATCTCAGTAGCCTTCTTTGTGTACAATGAGAAATCTTTTAATCTCCCTCTCTTCTTAGTAGTTAATTGTTAATTTTGCAGGGATCAGAGTTTGAGAATGCTGTGCTGCAAGTGGCTTGGGCGTTGTTGAAGCTGAAGCAGTCAGAGCCCATACAAGGACTGTACGTTTGGTGTCGGGACATCATCGGAATCAAGTTCCCCTGTCTAAAGGCAATGGCGGACCAGGCTGCTGGCAAGTAAGTTACTCTTGCATTGTGTTAATGGCGCTCTAGTCTGCTCTGAAATGGTTATAATAAACAGGCTTCAAATCGGAAAGTTATACATTTTATATTGGCTTGGGCCCAACATAATTGTTTTACATAAATTTTTGTATAGTATAATAATAAAAGATATATTTTTTTTAATATTTAAATAAATGAAATTACAAAATTTAAATTTTTCAGTCCGTAAAAACAGTTTACGTCACTTAGGAACAAACAAATTCGGTGAAAAGTTAGATTGTAAAAGTGTAAAAATATGGGTCTTTATTGAGAAGACAAAGAGAAAAACGTTTGTCATTCATACATAATTATATCTTTCAGATTAGAAACAGCTGTTGATTTCATACATGAAGATTGTACAAAATGAAACTTTGGAATCACCGACTAGACATTTGGTAGCTGAACATTCTGCTGACAATAGTCACTCAGCGAAAACTTTAGTAGCTGACCAAGTAAGTCTTTTAACAATATTTTTGTTATGTTACGTGCACTTGAAAATTGATTTTTACTTTGAAGGTAAGGAAATAAATATTTTCACAGACGCCAAATTTTGTAAAAGACTTTGGTGTCTTGAAATCAGAAGTACATTTTGTTACACTCGTCAAAATTTTAACTGATTACCATTTGATGAAAAATTGTAATCAAGTTAGATTTATTTATTCAATCATGATATGATTGTTGTTTAAATAGTTTTGATTTTCAATGATAATAATTGATCAAACTATTCCAGTGAATATTTTATATAAAATAATAATTCGTTAAACCCACTTAAAATTTATTCTGTGGGCTTCTTGGTCAAGAAAAACGCTTGTTTCAGAAAAGTTATAAATTTTTCTCAGTACTCAGGTAAATTTTTTTAGCAGGACATTTTTAGACTTATGTTTTTCCAATTGCATTTTAATATGGCCATAAAATCAAGTAAAAAGGATCCATAATTTAAAATATTCTTCATATTAAATTGTGTTGTATTATTATGTGACAGTAAAAATCGTATTGTTTGACAGATTACGGAATGCTATCTGGCACTGCAAGATTGGACGGAATTGGCTCGCTGGAAAACCAGTGAGGCAGAGCTTCTTGGCTAGTCAAAATGGAGGATCATTTCTGAGATATGTAAGTTTGTGAGGGCACATGACTTTTAGAAACATAATCACGTTTATTTAGGATGAGATTAATTGTAATCACTCAGCAGATGTTACATTCACTATTCACAGATTCTTAAATAAATTAATACAGTTGTTTATTATTTGCCTTGCAAACTGAGGACACTGCCCATATATTCCTAAAAACGAAAACCTTTCCATATATGATAATATGTTTGAAATCTAATACAACAGGAAACATACCAGACCGTGAAAATTGTAAAAACTTGGTTATGCCTGTAAAAACCTGTAAACTGTGAATTTTGTTTACAAACTATGAAAATTTGTACAATTTGCAAATAATGAAATGAACGTGTGTCACTGCCGCCACTACGTCGTGGATAATTGCTATTGCACGGTAAAACATGAATTGTAACAAAGGGGATACATAGTTACATATACAGTGTTTTACTGTATTTCTTTATAAAATTAATTTGTGATCATCATGGTATAACTGTAACAAAATTTTAAAAATATGTATACAACAAAATTCTTCTTGAAACATTTTATTTTTTTGTGGGGACTTTTTTTATATAAACAACTGTTGTAATTTTGTAGTTTAAAAATCCATGGAAAAAATTACATGCTACTCTTCATTTTGTAACAAATTTTGTGTAAAAACAGAAATTTTAATATTTTTATAAAGCAAATTTTGTTTGTAATGTATGTCTTCATTTAACCCATTGCGGATCGTATTGTTTTGGCACGCGGGCACGAATTAATTTATGGTCAGCGGCCGAACGAACGAACAGCAATGGTGCACCACATCGTATCGCTCGCTATTGTATACTAGAATATTCAGCTGTGAAGGTATTTGTTCAGATGGAACATGGGCCTGCTGGGGTATCCGTGATGTAGGAACGATAACACGCGAGCAAGGTTCCGGGGTGGCAGGGATGATGTCTGAATCATAGTCTAAATAAAGCGGCTCGGGCGAAGCGATTACAACATCTGGGCCATTGTCTAGACTAAACCCGCCAATATGTACGTCTGCGTTGTTTAGTTGTGTCACTAACCTCAAAAGTATTATAATAAACTACTGAGGAAAAACACCCAATCAGAAGCACTAAAAAGCAGAGAGTAAACTCATATGAATGATTTTTCAACTTCAACACACAACTACTGCGATCTGTAGGATATTTATAAAACTTTTGAAAACTCTAAACGTAGACCGTTGTTAAACACTCTTAGTTGACAAGTGAAGACGATCGCCCGATCTATCAGACATTAAAAGAACTATTTGGAGGGAAACTTAAAAGCAGACCGCTTTTGCGACCTGAGCTCGTCATCTTAGTATAACCGTTTAGGCCCGGCCGCTGCGTGACGAGCCCAGCTCGTCAGTGATCTGCAATGGGTTAAGTAAAATAAAAACAACAAAATTATGAAAATCTTTTGGATAGGTATTACACAACAGCTTTTTCCCAAAAGCTTAAAAATATTGCAAAAAAACAGCCCGGCACTGTATGCATATGACTTGGGAAAATGCCAGTGGCACTCAAAGGGTTAAAACTGGTACGCCCATTTTTTTGAAAGTCACATAAAACTGCCACATGTACAACTGCTTTATTGTTTTATGTTTTTGTATAACAAGTTATTTTTTTATAATTTTTACACAGGATATTGTAATGTTTCTGTTACCAAAATTTGCAGAAATAGAGACTAAATAGAGATCTGTTAAGTTTCTGAAAGCAATATAATAATTTGCTATTATGTGTTTTTTGTGGTTATAGATTCATTTTAATCTTAAAAAATAACTTTAAAGTCTTAAAACTACATGGAAACCCAATTGTTTCAATTCTGCATTTAATTAGCTATAACATATCAAAATTTTATATCCTTATGGACAAAAATAATAATTTTATGATGAAACAAAATAAAAATAAAATGATGAGTCATTTAAAAAAAAGTACAAATCACTCACCAATGGCATAAAATGAGTTTCCAATCTTTGAACCTTTGAAGTTTGTTTCATAAAATGTTACTAACACTGAGTCACAAAATCTATTTACACCAGTTACAAATCTTTATTTTAATCATTAATTTAACAACAGAGGGCCTTAAAAATTATCTAAGAAAGCCTGTGTTTTGAACTTGAATAATACTCAGTTGTTACCGCTGTGATTGTAAGAAAGTTAAAATTAAAAATAGTTATCTAAGATATGATAACACATAGTTTTCTACATCATCATCTAAATAAAATAACAAAACAAATGAAACATACATAAGTTATTCAACAGTAAATGTTCAATCCGTTGCTGTAAATTAATAATAAAAATTAATTTATCACTCCACTTTAAATGAAAGATCAATACACAAGCCACCTAATATTTTTAGTTTGTACAGTACCAGTATCACATCGCAGCAATCTTGAGCAAATACAGTTTTTATCTCTCTCGCATTGTACTGGTGGTTAACAGAAAATAATGCCTTAAAGATGATGTTTAAATGAAGTTTTACTGAGTGTCCAGTGAGGTACTAACAAAAGATGATGATTGTTGCAGAAGTACTTGACAGAGAAGGATCGCCGAGGCCCTGGCTGAGTTTGAGAAGGAGAAGCTACTCTGCAGCGTACGAGTTGCTAGAGTGGGGCCCAGAGGTGGGGGATAGCCCTAACAACACACCCGCCCTCGCCTGGGGACTGTTATAAGGTGTTGGGTGTCACAAGACACTCTTTGGCCAAGACCGCAGTGAAGTTTGTGGCCAACGGCATAATTCAGTATGTTCAGTTTTGGTTGTTATTCTTTCTTTTAGTAATCTTGGTAATAATAATAAATCATTTATTCCCCCATAATAACAAACTGAATATTACAACCAAATATTATTGCCTGTGCTTAAAAATGCCAGTGTGCTTAAAATTTACATAACATTATGACATAACTAATTTACAATAAAAAAATAACAAAATACAAATACACATGTTTTCTACTTATTTTTTTCAAATTGGTACGTATGCCTTAGGGTAATAAAATATAGAAAGTAGGTTAAATCCTTTTAGGTTTTTCTTTCTTTCTTTAGTATTAATAATTAAGGCTGTGTCTGTGTAGGGGATAATGTAAAAAAGTGTAAAAATTAAAATTACGGAAACGAGCAAGAATTAAATAATAAAAATTAGTTATTGTAGCTTATGTAGTCAATAATGTATTATTACGTTACAAAGTTTAAATTTAGTATAATTATTATTATTGTTTTATCTATCTGTGGCAGATATAAATTAATACTTCATTTAACCCATTAACGGGTTTTTTAGGTATCCAAATTCGTGTTGTTTTGCTGGTTTTTTTTCTATTAGAGACAGTTTTGTGGAGTTTAGATATATACTTGTTTATGCAAACAAAGTTATTTTTAGTATTTTTTTTCTATTTTTTAATGCTTGCTGTCTTATCAGAATAGTTATTATCACTCGGTATAGACCAGCAGTAAGGTGTTACACTGAGTATGTTATGTTAATTGGTGCCAGAATAGTCCTTGTACAGGTGCGTGTGAAGTATGCTGATGACACAAATGTGGTTATCTCGGACAAAAGGGTCGAAAGTGTTGAGATGTCCGCTTTCATAGTTCTCTCAGTGATTAAAGACTTCTTTGATAAGTAAAACCCTTCTGTTAAACTCAAGCAAATAACATTTTACCTCTTTTTCCACAAAAACAAGCTCTAAACAGGGTTCAACCCAACATTTTCAATGAGGAAAGAACTATTGCTAAAATGCATATAGCACAACATTTTTTAGGATTAGTTATAGGTAAAAAACTTAAGTTGGAATGACATGTGGACTATGTTTTAAATGAAATGTTCAATGGTCTATATGCATTGAGACGATTGGCTAAGGTTTGCAGTATAGAATCTCTAAAATCAGTTTATTATGCTCATAAAATTCTCACATTGCTTACGGTATAGCTATTTATGGAGCTACCACATGACATAATTTAGATAAAATTCTAGTTAAACAAAAGCAAGCTATTAACATTTCTGCAGTCTTGCCTTAACAGAAAGAAAACATCAGTATAAATACACGGTTCAATATATCTAATGATTCTCATCACTTGGAATAATTTAAAAAGAAAACCTCATACACAGGGAAAAATGTTTCTAAATCATTTACCAATTGAATTGAAAACTTACTAAAACACTAATAATTTCAAAACTAAACTTACAGAGTACCTACTAAATAAACCTCTATATTCATTGCAAGAATGTTTTGAAAGGTATAATTGATTAGTTGAGCTCGATATGTGTATATGTATTTATGTATGTATAACAACTATTTATTACCATAGTATAGAATATTTTATAAGTTGATATTAGATGATTTTGGATGTTCCTTACGTGGACTATTCCTTGTACATTCTGTGCATTTGTTTGTGAATAAAGAATTTCTGAATGTGAATTTGTAGGGACAGTGACCGTGAGGTGCTGCGCGAGTGTCAGGCTGCGGCGCACAGCTACCTGGTCGAGGGTTTGCGCAACACCCCTTCCGAAGTGGTACAAGAGGCAGCCATTTTGGAGTTTGCTGCCAACGCCATGTTGAGTGAGAGTGAGGTCGTTGTGCACAGTGCTATTGTAAGTTGATGAGAAACAATTATCTATATTAGCTTACTTTCTCTGCTAAAGACAAATTTAAGAAAAATAATTTTTGTAGTACCATACTTCAGGATAAAAATATATGAGCTTAAACATAACTTATCATACAGTTTAATCCTCACACTGCCCTTAGTAGTTTCCTTAAATGCTAAGCCGTTTTTCCCAATTTTGCAAGCTTTTTTCTAAAATTGTAAAAACGGGGGTTTGCAGTACGGTGAGTGGGGAAATCTTTTTTGTTTTTTTTTTTTCATATTAAAAAATGGGGAGGGGTGTGGCTGGAAAATATTGTTATGTATATTATGTATATCAATTTCAGTTTTAAAGATTACAAATTTAGTCTTGTTTCAGAAAATGTATAGTTTTGTTGGACTCTTTGATTAAAAAATTAGTTTTAACACAAAAATTGGAAGTAGTACATGAAGCATGGGTTTCGGTGATTAAAAACATACATTTGTAAAAATGTTTATACATTTTTATGAAACTGTAAAACCTAAACTATATTAGGTATCATTTTATTTATGATAAACTATAAAACATTGTAACAATAAATATTGTGAGAAAACCTATGGTTTTTACTTTTTGTGGTTAGTAGAAACCAAAATTGTTATAATACGTTTCTAAAAAAAGGTATAATTACCTGATAAAACAGTTATTTTAATAATGTTTTGGGACTAAAAAAATGTTATAACCAAAAGGTAATAAATTTAGTATAGTTTTATATATAATATATTGTTATAAAACTATAAAACACCTACAACAACAAAAATAACTGGGTGTAGCTTTTTTTCTGTAAAGACGAAAACAGAAAACGTTATTCTAAAATTACTCTGTTGTAATAGCATAATAAAAATACCAGTGCTGTGTTTAGCAACTCTTTACCTTTTCGAATGGTATATGAATCATGTTGATTCCTGATTGTTTATGTATTTATAAACAAATGAAATTAAGCGGGCGGGCCCACGAGCCAAATCAACGGATATCCGTTGAATGTCAGTAGGAGGGTTAAACAGTCAAATGTCACAAGTTATGCGACGTTTGCGGATGTTGCAGGACGGAAGTGGAGTGTACAAGTTGACAAACGTAGACAGCACCCTGTTGGCCAGACTGTTGTGGTGGGAGCGTGTGTTGGACAAGCTGCAGATTATCTCCCACTCTTCTCCCCAACTGAGTCTAGATGTAAGTCACTAGTTTATTGTGCTAGTCGAAAGGTCCATAAAAAGTTGGAGATAAGGCAACATTGAGCATTTATTTTGGTTATTAGTATATGATTTGTGGTTGGTTCCTATTTAATTAAAGCAAGTCTGGTGCTCCCATCCTTTTCAACTTTTGTTATTGAAATCTGGGTTTGTTCTCTTTACACAGCTAGCTTAAACTGTTGAAAGCAATTTGCATTTCAAATACCACTAATCAATAGGTAACATATTATTCCAAAGTAAAAACAAATAATGGAACTTGTAATAAAAGGTATACTGTGACATTCTTAGACCTGTGTATCATCAGAACAATTCAAACTACGCAGAAACTGTGTAAGTTTAACCACACTACCTTCTATGTGCTAAAAATGCAGGATATCAAATCTCACTTGTTTATTTGTTTTTGTAACACCAAATTAATTTAATTTACTTCAGCCAGGTCAGATAACTTTCAGGCTATCCATGAAATTGGAAAACCACAAGGACAGCTCCCTATTTTAGACAAAAACTCAAGATGACTATGAATGAAGTATCTGTAAAGTATCAGTATATTCTAGTTTTTTAAATCAGGTGATTCACATAAAAGACTCAAGTTTCTCTTGCTTTTGAAAAAAAAAAAAAAACTGGCCCAGCTTGTAGCCTAAGATTACACCCAAATTTCTACACAGTTTCATCCTACTGAACCAAACATCATAAGTAATAATGACCAGGATTATAAAATTTAATCACCACCGTGATTTGAGCATTATCAGTTTCACCCACTCTACAGCAAAATCAGTGGCTGATTTCAGTAGTACATATTCTGCTACTCCAACAATAGATAAATTGAAATACCACCAACATAAATTTGAATCACAGTTGATTTATTTGCAAACAATAAAAAACAAAGGTCCCAAACTTGAGCCTTGAGACATTCCTGAAATGGTACCAAAACTCTCAGAACTCAGTCAACCAAATTATACTCCAAGTGTCTTTTCTAAAAGATATGATTTCATCCAGTACATAAAACAAGGTTTATACAAAAATGGTGAAATACTTTGTTAAAAGCCCTTTGGAAGTCAAAATAGAGACAAGTAATTTTAACCTGACCGATTTGAACATGGACTATGTGTAAAACACGGCTGCCAGTAGCAATATATATATATATATATATATATATTATTGGTATTTTTCCTTCATCTAAGAAACAGAAAATAAATTGAACTTTGGCAAAAACTAAAATTTGTAAAATCTCTAAATCCACACTGATTGTATCCAAGCCAAAATTTTCTTCAGTCCTTAAGGGTTAAGCTGAGGTGTGCTGATATATTAGTTTTACATAGGGACAAAAATGTTATGAAGTCTTATTTGAATGCTTTTGTTTTCAATTAACTTGGGGTAATCCTTGTATTTATGGATTAAATTGAAATTCCTAGACAATATTTGTCACATCAGTGAATAATGCTCAAGTTAAAAGGAATTAATTTAAGTTTTGGAATATTTTTCAAACCAATAATGTCTCTTTTGTCCTGAAGGCAGCGGAGATTGGCACGTAAAGAGGGCAACCTGAAACTAGCACTGGCCCAACTGTCACATCATGTGAACCAGATCCTGCACCATGACAACGGACATAGAACCGCTCTGGTCCTGACAGATGATATACTGGCGGACTTGGACCGCAGTGAGGAGCCCTGGAGTCTGCCGCACGCCTGCGCCTTCGCGGAGCTCTCCAAACTGCTCTATAGGTACCATCTATGTAGCTTTTATAGTTGTTTATATACTTACACAGTTTAAAACTTGTTGTAAACAGGGGTGCACTGACGGGGGACGAACAAGAATTGTCCCCCAAGAGCATTTTATTTCCATATAATCGATCGCATAATAGTATATTTTCAACTAAAAATAACAGTTGTGTGGGAACTTTGAAAAAAATTATAATCAAATATATCAATTCAAATTTTATAACTATTTTAATTTACGAAATACACAGCGCTGCACGTATAAATCAATTCTTTGTTTAAAGTTTGTTATTGATGGTGGAAGGTTTGAAAGGATAACAGGTCACCCTTAACTCTTAATATCCTAGATGTTAAATTGAGAGTAGCACACTCTGGTATAAATACTGTGTCCATATGGTTACACTGGGCTGTACAGGTCAATTCCAGTGTGATCCAATCGTAACTGATATTTAACATGAGCACACGGTTATTTTTTTGTTCACTTAGGACAAGAAGCTTATAAATTCCACCTAGTCCTAAAAGGACCTTTGTGCTGCTTCCGGAGTGACAGGATATTCAGGATGGGTAATGTTAGGGGTAAAAGGCTGCCTCCTGTCTAGATCCATGAGGAAGTATTTAGGGCATTAATCTGAGTCATGTTCCCTTGGAATGTGGCCGCTGAACCAGCCTCCAGTCAAAGCAGGCAGGGGCTAGCACACCCTTATTTCTAGGCTTGCAAGAACCTTTGCCTCTTAGAGAACCCCGCCAACTCCATTAGCCATTCTTCCACAATAGACTAGACCTATCAGAATCTTGGCATTTGTGGTTAGGCAATGTGCTGCTCCTGGACATCCATAAGGTTGCCCAGATTCAAGTGACACATCGGTTTTTACTGTACCCGGTGTAGGTTCAAACTGAGAGGGTATAAACCGGCCAGAAGTGAAACCCTACTGGGGCAGCACATGGTTATTGGTACACTACTACCAATGCATTGACTCTAGACCAGCTCCTCTTCTGGACCCATTGCTACATACACTCAGTCAGTGCTTCCTATTGCAGCTTAACGAAACCTTTTTTTTTTTATGTGTTTAAAACATTTTTTGTCAAAAATATTTGTTAAATCTCTTTTATGAATTCGTCCTATGCAGTTTTTCAAAAAAGTCCCAGTGAAAATCATTACATTGTAACTCCAGTTGTAATTGATTGATACAGAAAATTTGAATAGTAAGTTGATTTAAACATTTGGAAATAATTGTAGTAATGTTGTGAAGTAATTAAACGAAGTGTCTTGTACATTGGATTTAAAAGTAAATGTTGAAAAACTTTGGAATTAAGAAAATAGCTTACATTTGATTTTATTTATCAAACAATAATTTTTCACAATCTTGGCCTTATCAATGTAGACACAAATCTGGCTGATGCGCGCGGCTGCACCTGTGCCCTACACACTCATACTCCTGGATTCTGTACATGTGAATCTATTTGTACGCCCATGATAAGTTACCAATACTTTGTTATAAGTTGAATATCTCTTCAAATTTGAATTTCCAGACTTGTGATATTATCAATATTTTTCATTCTCTTCTGTATGAAGAATTTATTCCAGGAATTTTGTAGTTTTTAAACACCTTTATATGCCAATTGTTTCTCGCCTTACAAGTGACTAACTTGAATACTGATGTTGCTAAAGTGCCTGCTCCCAGTCTAGAGCAGTATCAGAAAAGTGTGACATGTCTAGTGGACCTCAAAAAATTTCCTTCTAAAGAGGACAATTTACAACATAGAAGAGTTCAGGGAAGATGTATAAACTCTCTCTATATGTATAAACTCTCCCTATATGTATAAACTCTCACTATATGTATATCTTACACTATATTCTATTGTAAAACTTGACAAAATTACTATACTTAATGTTCATGTAATAAAGATTTTTGACTTAGACTTTGACCTTGACCTTGGTGAGAATTGGGAGTCTTGTCTTCTCATCCAAGTGATACAGGTCTCTTAGTGTTCCTGGTCACTTTAATATTAATTAAACTCGTTCTACAGACCACACCATTAACCCTTCCCACGCTATAGACACATATTAGAACGGTTGACTTTGACCAAACGGCAAATACAATTATATCTGATATTATAGATTATGTCTCTAGATTATGTTTTTTAGTTCACAAAAGGCCTTAAAAATGCCCAGTACACGCTGTTTGCTTATCATAGTTGCCAAGGAAGTATTTATAAAACGACCTTCACTCTGTGGCAGGGGGAGAGGAAGCCCTTCGTCTCCTACAGAGCCATAAACCAAACATATTCCGTGGCGTGTATTACTGCTTTCTTGGTTGTCACGAGTGCGCGTACTACTACGTATCTCGTTATTATTCTTCATCGTGTAATAGTGTGGTGATTTAGTTTGAAATATTTATCTTGTTTTATAGTAAAATGTAATTAAACTTTCCTGTAATAAAATGAAATTGAAATTTATTTGAAATAAACAAATTTTGTAAATAATTCTTTTTTTAATTTTTTTCAATAAATACGCTAATTTAAGTAAAATGCCCTCTTTTATACTTTTGTTTGCTTTTACCCTTTATAAAAATTAGCTGTGAACTTAAAGAAAAAATAATTTTTTACTAGTCTTGGCGTTATAGGAAAGTTAAGTGGCATGCGAAGAGTTAAATAGTAACAAGTGCACCAGATACATCCACTGTACACATTGCTCACTGTACGCATTGCTCATCACATATTAACTCTGGACTTTGTGTGTACAGTGTGGGGAAGGCCAGCAGCTGGCACTCTCCGTGGCCACACAGACCTGTCTGCGGCTAGCGGACTGCGAGGAGGCCTGCGGTGAGAGAGAGAGATGTGCCCGGTTGCTGCTGACCTGTGGCCAAGTGGACACCCCTGCTGGACTCGCCCGCCTCGCTGCAGCAGCTCATCGACTGGCAACGAGACGCTCCTGCCACTGCCACCAGCCTTCTGGACATATCCAGTAATACTTGTTTATGTTGTTACTTGTTATATCAGTTTATAAATGTTTTAATCTTATTATTTATGTATTTGTGAAAAATTTTACGTCACTAGAATTCAGTGTGGGTCCAAATCTTTAATCTCACTGTTTTGTTACAAAATCAAAATTTCACCCTCAGAAAATAGTGTAGCCTTGTGAAATTGATTTGAATGTAATTAAGCTATTTTTTCTTCGAGTCAGACTGGAATAGGAAAAAGATACTTTAATCACTTTTACAAAGATAACGTTTAGCTAAGACCAAGTTCATTTAGCTAGGAACAGTTAACTAAACTCATTAATGCTATGCTATGCTAACCAGTGGAAGACATAATAGAGCCATCCTTTTGAATGGCTCTGTAAAATTGGTTAATATTGCTCTAAATTAAAATATAACAAGAATAAACTATTAATTCTTTGTGTATTCTCATTTAGTATATATAAATAAAATAGGTCCTGAAATATATAATATTTGTAACAGCAGTTAAAAATGTCTTCTAAATACAGGAAGAAAGCAATAAAAGTACTGATTGATGTCGTTTTTTGCCAGATATATGTGATGAATTGTGTCTTTGCTTATTCTTTAATTATTTGTTCCTTGTTAAACAATAATACAAAGAATCCAGTTTTTAGAATAGCTTGTTTATAAATTAACTATGTTATATTTGTTGGAACTATGATCATTTGTGTTATATCAATTTAAACATCTGTTTTTCGTTGCATCAGTTGACATGTATCCTGTGTAGTGGATAGGTCACATTAAAAGATGAGGCATAAGGTCTCTTAGTTCCTATAGGTTTGCAGTTCAATTAAATTCAAAACTCTCTTTGTTCAACAGCGTGTATAAATATACAGGTATGGTTTCATGACAATATATCTTAGAAATTTATGCTTCAACCTTAAGTTAAAATATATAATTTAGTAATTTTAGTTAAAATCTAATAATTGAATTTGGCTCTTCTAACGAATACAGAGGTTTGTTGACAAGAATTTTCTTCAATAAAAAAATTGACACTACTGTAATATCCTTTGGGAGTTAGTTACAAAAGTTTGAGTCGATATATTTTGGATTTTTTTGTAATACAGTAATAATCTGTGGGGATGTAACACATCATTTGTTTGCGCTGTGCAGTGCCAGGCTCAGTGGCCGATTATTCTTAATTGTATTTAAATTATTATCTGTCTGCTACTCAATTTTATTTACAATTTACTAGTTTGGTATTGTACAGAGGCCACTATTATACAGCATTCTGCTTTGGATAAGTTAGATTAGGTTATCATAAATATATCACTAGTACCAAAGTTGAAGTTAACCATTACAAGCGCTTACGTGATCTTAGTTTGAATTTGGGTGCTATCTCGAGAAATGTTTCCTTTTTTCACCACAAGTGTGGCACTAAAGCTTGTGCTGATGACAGATCATGTGCCCATATCGTGATCTGATGTTGGAAAAATACTGATCAGAAATGCCCCTGACCATCAGTGCAAGCTTCAGTGGTGCCTTTGGCACCAACCCGCACATCTGGCAAAAGAAGAAAAAACATCCCTCAAGATGTTGATCTACATTCAAGTTCAGATAACTTGAGTGCTCGTAAAGGTTAACTAACTTTTTCTTTTTTATAATATTTACTTATGTATAATATTTACACTACAGAGGGACCCATTTGAGTCTCAGGGGTATAAGAATTTATAATGGGAAACCAGGACAAAGGGCCATGGTACCGTGCCCACAATTTGGTACAGGATTTATAGTGAATTTGAAGATAATAGATTCTGTAATTGATTTTAAGGCTATATCACCTAGAATTGCAAACTTTAAAAACCTGAAGACTCCCACCAAAATATATACAATACATAATAAATGCCCACGCCCCCACTAATGAGAAAAACGTTTGACAAGGACTATGCAAGAGGTGGAGGATTTTCTGGGAACCTCCTGGATCAAAACTATAAGTCAGATTGATAAGAAACATGTAAAAGATTTTAATAGGGGATTTTAATGCCCAGTTAGGACAAGAAAAGAAATATCGAGATGTAATTGGGAAAATGGGCTGCCCATAAACATACAAATAGAAACGGACAAAGATTAACTAGAAATCTGCAGAACCCATGGATTTATCTCTAAATCAACATACTTTAAGAGAAAGCCAAACAAACTTAAGACATGGAAACATCCAGACTGGATAAAGGGGGAATGGCAATTAGACCACGTATGCATGGATAAATTCTTTCCACAAGGAGATCTACAATGTCAAAGTGCTGAGAGGAACTGATACAGGTTCGGACCATTACTTAATAAAAATTAAAATCAAGTTGACTCCACTAAGAAGAAAGAGACAACAAACAGATGTGAAGAAGAAAAGAACATTTGACCCTCATCAACTAATTTAAAATGAACAATATAGAAAAGTTACAGAAGGTATAAAGTTGACTGAAAATTTGGAGGAAATAAAACAAATTCTCAAAGAAAAACGCAACAAATTTGGCACCACTAAATCCAAGGAAAAAAAACATGCTTGGTGGAACCACGACTGTGACGAAGTGCATGAAAGAAGGCATCAGGCTTGGTTGAAATTTCAATCTCATAAAACCGAGGGAAAATGCCAATAACCTCAAGAACACAAGGAAACTATTCTCCAAAATTATTAGAAAATGTAAGAGACAATATGAAACACACAGTTAATTAACTCTATAGAGAAGAATTACTAATAGAACCAACTCTAGAGACTATTACAAAGCCTTTCATACACAATTACAAAAGTACAGCCCTCCGACATTATTGATTGAAAAACAAAAATGGAAAAACTGCACATAACAATAAGGAGAATGCTGAAATAATGGCAGAAGCATTTAAGGAACTCCTGAATTGTAAGGAAACCGGAGGAAATTTTGGAAATCAACACTAATACTCCAATAAAAACCAAACCTGTAAATATTAACCCCCCTACAGTAAAAGAAGTGGAAACTGTACTTAAAGAATTGAAGAACTACAAAGCAGGTGGTGAAGACCAAATGTTTGCAGAGGTGTGGAAGTATGCTGGAGTATCTAGTCATACCTCTCTTCATATGATACTACAGAAAATTTGGGTTACTGAGAAATTTCCCGATCAATGGACTATAGCTTATAATTCACCCTTTGCACAAGAAAGGTGACAGATGTAATCCGGATAACTATAGAGGTATATCACTCCTCGATTGTACTTATAAGATTTTTTCAAAGATTCTCTACAACAGGATTAAGGACCAACTAGATCAAGAACTTGGAGAATACCCAAGGAGGATTCAGGCCTTGGAGAAGTTGTACAGAGCAAATAATTACACTAAAGTTTAATTATGGCATATTATAGATAGAAAACAAAATAAACAACTCTCAATAACATTTGTTGATTTCAAGAAAGCCTATGATTCCATTCATAGAATATCACTATTAAAAAATACTGAGACATTTTGGACTTCACCCCAAATTAATTAAATTAATAGAACTAACATTAACTAATACAAAGTCTAAAATAAAGTTTAGAGGAGAAACTTTCAGAACCATTTCAGATAAAGACTGGCTTAAGACAAGGTGATGGATTATCACCGCTTCTTTTTAACTGTGCATTAGAGTACGTCATGAGGGAATGGGAAAGAAAATAACCAAAAAAACATAAAGATTGGATATCAAAGGGACAACATTAATCTGAACTGTCTGGGGTTTGCTGATGACTTAGCTCTTTTGGCCAATGACATTTCAGGAAACAAAACAGCAAATTAAATCTTTACAAGATATAGCTCAGAAAATTGGTTTTAAAGATATCGTTTGAAAAAACAGAAGTTTTATTAACACAGCCTCCACTTGCAAATAAAATAAGGTTGGACAAACCACAATATAATAAATTGTGCAGAAATTTAAATACTTAGGAGAAGTAATCACTTATAACCTGAATGAAAAACCATCTTGGCAAAATAAAATAGACAAACTAACTAAGATTAAACATGCTACTAAGAATACGTATAATAAAAAATGTCTTTCAATAAATACAAAATTAAGACACTACAAAACAGTTGCTCTGCCACAAATTACATACGCAAGTGAAACAATATTTAAAACAACAAATACTATTGCAATAGATAAGGTTCTTAAGATGGAGAGAAGAATAGTCAGAACTTGCTTAAACAAAAAACTATCAAGTAGACGGAGTTTGGAGACTAGCTTCCAATGAAACAGTCTACAAAAAATATAGAACCCATTACAAAGTATAATTAAAAAGAAAACGAATAATCATTCCTGGGGCATTTGTTAAGAACACCTGAAAAATAGAATTAGCAGGAAAATAGTAGAAAAACTGTGGTATAGTAAAAGTGACATTAAATGGATCACAGAATTAAAGGAAGATATGAGAGAGTTACAAAATTACAGTAGAGGATTTAAAACACAAGACAAAACACATTGAAGATATTGAATGACAAACACTCTACACTACAGCTGAAAAGAAACAAACAACGAATAGGAAGAGTGGTTCCGGAGGAGGAAAGGAAATTACGCTCGGAAAAGGATGAAGAAATATTGGGTGGATAAAAGAAGAAAGACTAGAAAATATAAAGTGACTAAAGTGGTTCCAATGTAGGCCATAAAATTATAAATAAATAAATAAATAAATAAATTTACTTATGTATTTACCTAATTATATCACGGAAAAACAATAGTAAATAGGGACAGAGTATAATGGTGACCTTCCTATACATACCAAAATACCAAAATTTACATCAAATCCCTGTCAGATGCTGCATTGATAAGTGATTCGTAATGCAATTCATTATAATGATGCCAAGTAATACCGAACCATCTTGAAAAGACCATTTTAATGGTTAAACTGGCTCTAGTCTACTGCTAAGTATAAGCAGATTTAAAAACCAATCCATTTTGATAAACAAGATTTAAAAAATTTAAAGAATCTGAT
>NW_025783943.1:0-26735 GCF_021130785.1 Homalodisca vitripennis
ATATACTGGAGACAGATGATAGGGATTTTGTGGCACAGCGCGTAGGAGGCTGATGGCTAGAGACTGATCAGTCTTGGTTGTTTGAGCCTCTAATCAGAAAAAGATTCAAAATGTTAGGTCACTGCATGAAACTCTCAGAGATTACTCATGTTAAATGGGAAGAGCTTTGTTCAGAGGTGTGGCCAAGAGGATCTGGTGTCCGCGAATGTGTCCAGAAACTTTAAAAAGACAGAAAATACGCAGGAGAAACTTAAATCAGTTAATTTCCGCGAAGAGATAAATGAGTTGTAGTCTCTCAGATTGCCTTAACCAGGAAACGTTTAGTTGGAGAGTTTAGTCTTCTTAACTGACTGGATTGGCTCTCCATCTTCAATTGAGTACTCTGTAACACGTTAGATAGAGGGGTTAAGGTATATCAGATTGTCTTAACCAGGAAACGTTTAGTTGGAGAGTTTAGTCTCTTTAACTGGCTGGGTTTAGCAAAGCTGTCAATCTATAACCGAATACGCTGTAACACAGTGGCAGCTGAAATATGCTATCTATCTGTGTCCGAAGAGATATAACAACATATAAACATCTTTACTAGACGGAGTATCTCTTCCTATGCTAGATGCAAGGGTTCTCAAGGGAACTAGAACGCATAGCACAGTGGTGGTACTCACTATGCCTTAGCAGCCATATTAAGTGGTAGACGGCATAGATTTTGAAAGGGAGCAACCCGTTTTTAACTCCTAAGAGCACGTCTAAAATCAGATTACAGAGTACTCTTATGACATGTTTGGCCAGTGTACAGCTTTCTTTTAACTCAAACACAAATCCATTGCTAGGATAAGAAACGTCTACTTTAAGGATTACTAAATTAGTCCTTTTTGACCGCTTGTACATATTTAGGTTTTAATAGGAAATCCTTTATAGTTGTAAAATATTTTCATAGTTTATCGTGTAAAACCATTTTAATAAATACAATTTTGTAAAATAAAGGTTACAGTTATGTTGTATTTAAAGTATTGAGACGTCTGATAAATTTTCTATTGAAAAGGTAATAGAGTGACACTACATAACTGGTACACACGTTTCCAATATCCTTATGTGATACCAAATATTACTAAAAAGTGTTTAATTTGTTACAACTAATAAGATCAGGTTTTTCTACTTCCATAGTACTACTACCAATACCTTATTAAGTAAATCGGTTTTGTATTTTTATACTTTACGAAGGCATATATAGTGTGTGTTAGGGTTCTATAAATAGCTCTTTTTATTTCACAAAATAAAACAAATGCGCTGTATCTAATAAAAAGTTACAAGAACGTTGCTCAAACTTCGTAGCACAGTTGATTTCACTAAATAACCGACGGTGACTTTTTAAAAAGTTTACTTATCACAAACTGTTTAAAAGTTTGCTGTCTCTCACAAATATTTAAAAGTTTTAGAGGTCAACTCTTGAGGTGTTCTATTCAAACTCATTAATATTGCAAGAGTCATTTCTGAAAACTGTAAATAAGTCTTTATACAGTGTTCACAATAATCTATTGTAGAATTTGTTTAATGTATAGGAATGAAAGCATTATATGAATAGCCTGTTATATTAATGGAGACGCCATGAAAATATTAAAAGCAATAAAACTATTAATCTGCGTGGAGATTATTTACTTTGTTTCTGGGTGGTCATGAGCAAATATAGTTATGATTTTATTGCTTAATTTACTATCTTTAGTTTTATATAATTGTTTTGATCAGTGTGTTTTTACAAATCGAATCTAATATGTTAATTCTTACTGGGGCGTTTTATTGCATTTAGTTTCCACAAACATAAAGGATACTAAATCAATGTATTTAAATGTCATTACTTATTACTTTTACGTACAATTTAATCTGTTTAAAAGAATTGAAATAAATAAACGTAAATAAAATTCCAACGTTACATCACCTACAGAGTGCACTCTGTTTTTATTTCAACAAAAATTAAACACTGTTTAATAATAATGATAATAATTAATTAATAGAATAAATTCAAGATTAAAGTAACATTTACATGATATATACACAACAAATATGATTACTACGTCCAACATGTATGATGTAAAAAAGAAAACAAATTAGTTTTCTTCACGTTCACAAACCGTGTAGATACGTGAAAGATCCATGGTGATTGGTCTTGTGTAGATGCAACGAGTCACTGTATTATGTTATGTGCTGGGTAGTGTGTAAATACAACGATTCACTGTACTATGTTATGTGCTGGGTCGTGTGTAGACACAAAACGACTCACTGTACTATGTTATTTGCTGGGTCATGTGTAGACACAACGATTCACTGTACTATGTTATGTGCTGGGTCGCGTTTAGACACAACGATTCACTGTACTATGTTATGTGCTGGGTCGTGTGTAGATGCAACAATTCACTGTACTATGTTATGTGCTGGGTCGTGTGTAGACACAACGATTCACTGTACTACGTTATGTGCTGGGTCGTATGTAGACACAACGATTCACTGTACTATGTTATGTGCTGGGGCGTGTGTAGATACAACAATTCACTGTACTATGTTATGTGCTGGGTCGTGTGTAGACACAACGATTCACTGTACTATGTTATGTGCTGGGGCGTGTGTAGATACAACAATTCACTGTACTATGTTATGTGCTGGGTCGTGTGTAGACACAACGTCTCACTGTACTATATTATGTGCTGGGTAGTGTGTAGATACGACGATTCACTGTACTATGTTATGTGCTGGGTCGTGTGTAGACACAACGACTCACTGTACTATATTATGTGCTGGGTAGTGTGTAAATACAACAATTCAATGTACTATGTTATGTGCTGGGTCGTGTGTAAATACAACGATTTACTGTACTATGTTATGTGCTGGGTCGCATGTAGACACAACGATTCACTGTACTATGTTATGTGCTGGGTCGTGTGTAGATACAACAATTCACTGTACTATATTATGTGCTGGGTCGTGTGTAGACACAACGACTCACTGTACTATATTATGTGCTGGGTAGTGTGTAGATACAACGATTCACTGTACTATGTTATGTGCTTGGTCGTGTGTAGACACAACGACTCACTGTACTATATTATGTGCTGGGTCGTGTGTAAATACAACGATTCACTGTACTATGTTATGTGCTGGGTCGTGAGTAAATACAACGATTCACTGTACTATGTTATGTGCTGGGTCGTGTGTAGACACAACGACTCACTGTACTATGTTATTTGCTGGGTCGTGTGTAGACACAACGACTCACTGTACTATATTATGTGCTGGGTAGTGTGTAGATACAAAGATTCACTGTACTATGTTATGTGCTTGGTCGTGTGTAGACACAACGACTCACTGTACTATGTTATGTGCTGGGTCGTGTGTAGACACAACGATTCACTGTACTATGTTATGTGCTGGGTCGCGTGTATACACAACGATTCACTGTACTATGTTATGTGCTGGGTCGTGTGTAGACACAACGACTCACTGTACTATATTATGTGCTGGGTCGGTAGTGTGTAAATACAACGATTCACTGTACTATGTTATGTGCTGGGTCGTGTGTAGATACAACGATTCACTGTACTATGTTATGTGCTGGGTAGTGTGTAAATACAACGATTCACTGTACTATGTTATGTGCTGGGTCGTGTGTAGACACAACGACTCACTGTACTATGTTATGTGCTGGGTCGTGTGTAGACACAACGACTCACTGTACTATGTTATGTGCTGGGTCGTGTGTAGATACAACGATTCACTGTACTATGTTATGTGCTGGGTCGTGTGTAGACACAACGACTCACTGTACTATGTTATGTGCTGGGTCGTGTGTAGACACTACGATTCACTGTACTATGTTACGAGCTCTTGACCACCGTTGTGTTGTTTCACTTGTACAGCTTTATCTTATTACTGTAGTTCAAAAACATTGTATTTCCATCTGTGACGTAGGTAGGTAAGGTGTTTATTTACTTTATCATTACATGTTCAGAGTTTAAAAATCCACCTAATGACAAGTCAATATGAGGTCAGTCTAAACACGCATAACTATGCATAAATAGTCTAGATATCGTGCAAATATTGGATATTATCTGATGATCAAGAATTGAGGAAAACCTGAACCACGCATTTGCAGGACTGCATTCTATATAGACTATAAAATAAACATATCACTTACTTTCAAATTACTTTTTACCTATTGTTAAAAGTGTTAATGTATAAAATACGTCAATGTTATTACAAACAGGATCAGTATGTGAGACGCTTCTGGGCAGCAGAGAACATTTCAGGAAGACACGGATTATTTCCCGAACATTCAGTCAATGGTTACAACCTCGCACTTGAAATAATCGGATAGTCGTAATGAACGTAAACTAACAAAATCTGTGCTTGGTTTAGTAATTGAACATTAACAATAGCAATGATGTAACTGTTGAACCTAGTTTTATATTAATTACGATCTCGACAAGTCCTTTTTTAAAACGCGGCTTCGTTTGTCCCCTTGCATTGGAAACTTTTAGAGAGTTGAAACTTGGTACATGGGTCCCTCCTGCTCCAAGGAAAAACGATAAAGATTTTGGGGTTGAAGGATCAAAAAGCTGTCTGACTGATATCAGTGCGATACCTATTGCTATACAAATTCTAGAGACTTGCAGATATTTACGTAGGTTTCTCTTTGTCTAAAAACCGTATTGATTTTCAGGTTTCAAAGTAAAAAGTTACTCCGTCCGTAGTTTCGTATGTGCGCTACATATTCCGTTACATTCTGGCGGGTCATTTGAAACTTGAGTGTTCGGTTCATTATGTATTATCCTTAGGTTTAAAACTAGAAAATCAATAAGGATCATTATATGAATTGCCAAATAACTTGTATAAGAGCAATAAAACCATGTCTCCATGTGAAATACTAAACGATCATTTAATGGATGCCATTCTAACTGAACGATCTAGCATACAAATTCTAATCCGCTTTAGAAGAACGTGTTCCTCTGTCTTCAGAAGAAAAACTTACTTTTATCAGAATAGCTTTACTAATCAGTTTTATAATTATCGTGAAACCTAACACACAAGCACAACGCCTAAAAAGTAATATCCTCATTAAACATGTAATACTGTAGCAAGGAATACCATCGTTTGTGGTTCGAGCTAATTTACATAATAGTGGCCACAAGACAGGCAAATGAAATTTCTGTTTATGTTATAACATTCATCCAGCTATACTTCAAAGTGTTTAAGTCCCCACAGAAATAAATAACAGTAATTTAAGATATTTAATCCACTTAAAGTAACGTTATTAAGTCACTTAACATATTCTTAAAATTAAGCTAGCTAATTACTGAATACTCAATAACTGAATTTATTGAGTACTAATCAATATTATTATACAAGTTACACTACGAATGTTAGGTTTCTATACCTATAACCAACGATACTGGGTTACATAGTATTTCAACCTTTTTCTAAAGCTATATGTTATATAAGTTTATACAAGTATAAATAAACTTGTAAAAATGACTAGCACAGGTCTCAGCCAAAACAAATAACAATGTCTCTTCAGACATAACATTTCAACCCCTGAGAACTTTACAACTGAATTAAAATAAAATCAACTATCAAACATCCACCGCCAGTTCTGTACCCAACTCTATATTTGTCTGCTGTAACCACAACTTCCATAGAGTATAAGCTACGTTCTCCAAAACCACAGTTTTCTAGATTTCGCCCTCTCATACCAGGTACCGATATTACACGAGTACCTTAGTGTCCTTGGTCTGTTGCAAGCTATGCTTGGTCTGAGCAAGATAGTTCATTCTAAGTACTGAAGATATTTGTCGTTTCTTTTTTTTAATAAAGTAAATCCAGCTTAATGGTTTTCCTCATATTTATTCATCTACTATATGATGTACCTGTATGACCAGCCGATTATAAAGGCAGTCATATGAGGTCTATGGTCATTACGATTATAGAGGTTGTCTTATGACTTCTATCATAGTTACGATTATAGAAATAGGTCTATGGTAGATATTAAGTTCCCGACAGTTCCTTCTTAAATTGTGTAGTTGTTGAGCGATACATATAAATAGAAAGGGCCTACAGAATTAAAACCTGGTACGTAGGTTCATGTAGATATAAAGAAGAAACGTATAGATTTTAAAGTTAGAAGGTCAAAGATTCACAAAGTTGCAAGTAACTGCATAAAGAAAAGCCTTGATACGTTTTGTTACGTTCCGTCGCGTCGGTAGTTCGATACTGGGTTGTATGTATCGGTTGTAATACATTTCATAGTTACGATGTTCAGTCAAACCTCAGAATTTACTGACATTATCTTTCCAAACCGGACTATATAATGCATGTGCAAAGTTTTGATCGATGGAAAAATACTTAAAATTACAATTTAACATTTTTAATTAGTAGATTAAATGTAATGTAATTTCAATGTAGTCTTATACACATTGGTAAGGAGGCTTGGAGTGCACACGTTTTACTCGGCTTCTATATCAAACGATTCAACAGTATCAGATTTCCCATGAATAACTGCCCCACCTGGGCCCATGAGGCGAATACGTGATAAGCTTTACAAGTTCTACCTAACAGAGTGGAATATTGAAATTATGATCCGCCATATACTCGCTGTGAGCCTGCGAACAGAAAACTATGATTTAATAAAAATATCAGAATATTTTAGATCTTTTAGGTCTAATTGTTAATGTGTAACTACATAAGAAAGAAAAGAATTGGCGTATGACAACTTATTAGTAAAATTTATCTAATGATAACAACTTAAAATCATAATTTTAATTAGTGCAAGTAATAAAATATTCCAAGCTTGTTTACGAGGTAATCAGAAAGACTTACCTCTTCTAAAGTGGAAGGACCTTGATGTGGAGGCGGAGGCGGGTTGCACAGTTGATTCAATAGGAAGATACATCAAATGCATAAAGCCTTGAATTTATTATTGGTATTGTATCAATAAATCTGGTTTTTCGTAACACTCTGTCTAAAATTTAATATTATCCGCTTATTCTTCCCAGCACATAATAACGTCACTGTCGTCAGATTTGGCGAGTAACAAGTTATTGCAACTGAAATGGTGGGGGATCAACTTCTCAAAATGAACTTGGAATATAAAAATAATTAAATTCTTGTGTAATGTTTTTTATGAAAGAAGTTGCTCTATTATTATATTTATCCATCAAAATTCTTCAGCCTGATTCTAATTTCCAAATTTGTTTATTTTAGTGTATTAATCAAGTGTTATCAAACACTATTATGCTTATCAGACTGGACTATTACACATGAAATTAATATATTTTAAAACCTTCATTAAAATATGTATAAAATTTAATGTCATAAATTGTGTTGCATTGTACAAAAAATTACTGAATCACAATACGTAAACACTAACAGAATATACTACAACAGTAAGTAGTTCATGGAAAGTTTGAAATGATTATTAGAAATACATGGATTTTAATAAAACATGGAAAAGAACCCATTCCTTTTTAAATTCGTTTTGAAATTGCTAAATTCCTTTCAAATATTAAAGTTTCTTTGGAAGGAATACAAGTTTTTCTTTCGAGAGTGTTACCTAAGCACAATTTATATTTTTATCAGATAGGGTTCTAACTCTCCTAAAGCATCTCTTCGTCACCAAGGTGTTTGCAATAGAATTTTCTATTATTTGTATATTATTTTTTATAAGTAACGTGTCGTAAAGCGCCTGTATCAAGTTAACTACAAGAGGTATGTCAAGTGCAGTAGTTCACTTCCACGCTGTGTATTATAGCTGTCGTAAAGCGCCTCTATCAAGTTAACTGCAAGAGGTATGTCAAGTGCAGTAGTTCACTTCCACGCTGTGTATTATAGCTGTCGTAAAGTGTCAGCCACATATGTAATTTCAACGCTAACATTTCCCTTATTTAGAAAAGCCACATATATGGACAAAAATATTCTAGGAACAAATTTTGAGAATACAAAGTTTAAAATCGTTATAAGTAGAAAGTTTATAATTCACCCTTTAACATGTGTGTTTGAATTAACTATTAACTCGCACATGTTGCTGATGAAGTAAACTTTAATTAAATGCAAAAATTGTACAGATAGCATACGTATCGTTTAAAGAGTTTTAATTAATTAATGCAAATCATAAATATTAAAATGTCCCTTACCACGAAACATATCATCGGGAGGTGCAGCAGGCCTTGTGTGCACTTTAACATTTTATTATACAGTCAGCCTCACTAATGTACTTCTTGTGATCTTTCGTAAGTTTGGAATTAAAAGATTTTCTCATTGATCTCGGTAGCATCATATCTTCGAAATCGCTTCAGTAGTATTCACGATATTGTTCACACGCGCGATATTAGCCTGAAATAGATTTTGAATCCAAGAAATATCCAAAACACTAGAAAGTTATGCACGTCCTAAAACGAGTGTTGCTAAACCTGTATGTATGAATTTCATTAATACATTGGTGCCAACACAATCAATAGGATTTTTTATACCATCAAATCGTACATATATATATTACATAGTAAATAAATTTTCACATTATTCTAAATATACAGTATTGATAACTTTGTTCAATACAAGTCTGTTAGTTTATTTTTACAAGAAGTTTTTCTTTTTATTTATAAACGTTGTCAATAGAGTGTTGCATATGCAATTAAATTAATTTTCCTTATTAAAATTTTGCTTCATTAAAAGTACTCTACCATAAATATGTCACATCATATTACTTGTTATATCATAGGATATGCCAGGTACATCTTACAAGGGACAGATGCGTAATACAGTAATGTTAAAACAAAGCTGATTCGCTCACCAGCTGACGGCTAAAGTAAGAGTACCTGTTTCCAGCTAATCTCCCTGCATTTGTCTTTTGACAAACTTGTCTTATTTCGGCTCTGGTTTTGAGGGAAATAGTGCTTACACCTTTTTATAAGAAGGGTCTAAATGAAGCCTTGAATTTAAGTGTACATAATATATTTATATACCAACCTAGACCTCTCATAGCGAAGAGAACATGAGTGTGACAGTGTGACAGGAAACAGCTGATCAGTCAGCTGACAGATGAGCTTACATTACGTTTTTAAAACTATTCTTCTAGCACGTCTTTTGTCTTATCTGTATTTATTACAAATAATAGATTACGTCATTTTTATAACCGGTATCTGATTTCTTCATTAAATATCAAAGTTAAGCAGCATATAATTTTGAAATGAACGTGACTCTTTTTAGAAATCAGGTGATGATGAACTAGCTAAATTTGAAACTCTCGCTATCTTAACCTTTCATTGCTGATAATAATAAATTATTATTATCTCTGATGCAACTTCGCCTAAGACGAATATCAATGACTGAAATTATAACTGACATAGCCTTATTTAGAAATCATTCATAATTCTGAACATCACTACAAACTTTCGCAAAAATGTTCCACGTAAAAATAATTTTGGATCAAGAATATTGGCTCCACGGATTCTGATGTCAATTTAAACTGATAACCAAGAATTTGTGTGACCACGAAGAGGAGGTCGTTAGCTTGATGAGCAAAAAGTGTTGACCATTAGATTTTGATCAACAACCCGCCTAAAACAACCCTCAAAAGCTTGAAACCGAGACACTACTTAATAAAATAATTACTATTTCACCAGAAGGGTTAAGCACGTGCATCATCACTACCTGATTTAAATCGTCATGGATAACAAGGTAGACATGAGTTACTTTATGATTGATTGAAATATGCAATACGTTCTAGGCTTAATAACATTTACTATATAAAACATTAATACTTACGGACACAGCTAGCGGGGATTTTCTCATGGCTGAGGCAGACCAATTTGACTAACGGATATCACGAAACTTATACCGGAAGTGAGTGTCTAACTCATCCGCTTATAAATATGGGGAGTTCAGTGTGATGATTGTTTTGTCGTACTATCCTACATTGTAATTTATTATAATGTGTATAATCTACCTTAAAGACCTGCTACCAGTATGTAAAATACAAACCATGTGACTATACAATACAAGCACAATGCATAACACGTGCTGTCCGCACTAGAGAATGTGAGAGACTGGGGGAAATCCCAGAAAATATCAATATCGCTAAAGTCCATGTCATGTCAGTATGAAACAACAAAACCAAAATGAAGGAAATGGTTTGGAGAAAGGGACAAAATTGGAGACAATTTATGGTTTCTCTTTTTGTACTCAAAAACCAAAATCTTTCACTTCTTACAGTAATGACACCTGGAAAGAGGACAATTCTAGTTTATTATTTGTTGTACTTTTTTTAAGAATAACGATGGAAAATGCCTGAAATGATGTTACCCTTTTCTAATATATTAAGAATAATGAACATTACACAATAAGCATATCACATTGTTAAATAATTGTAATTCAATATAAAAGTTCATTATACGTTCAATTCAGTTGCAAAAAGCAAAAAATAAATTGTCGGCTGGAAAAGGCTTACAATAATTTATATCTTATTCATATCTTAAAGAAAAAAATAAAGGATTTTACCGTGATTTGAGTTGTTTAAAATCTTAAAACCAATTTAAACATATTGATCTTATTCACAAATTTTGCTATTTTTAATATGATATGATTAAAAAAGAGAAACATTCGTATTTATATCGTATCTTATATACTTCATAAATACAAATTCTATAAATATTGTATGGAATTAAAATTAGTGTACTTCCGTTGTATAGAACTGTAAAATAAAATATTTTCTTTGTAGATCGCTCACATTTTATATATACGTCCTCAGTCCCTGTTGTTTATAGTGCTTCCTGGAAAAGCGTCCATTCCAGAAATCATTAGTTAAATCGTCTACAATAACTTTATATCACAAGTAATAAAATAATTCCTATGTTTAACTTATTTCAGCTACTAGAAACTTTATTTGTAGATTAAACTTTAAAACTTTCCTTTTACCTCAATTTTACATTTAAAAATTATTTATGGCCTGTATCAAGGCTCCTTTCTAGATGTCTTCAGTCGCTTATAATTATTGACCTTATATTGCGACTATATTCTCGAAGTATCCATGTACTGTAGGTTCAGATGCCATTTAATACGTATTGTCCACTAGTACATTAATAGCGGTAGGGACAACTTTATGGTTCAGCAACATCGAGCAAACAGTCTTTAAGAAACTTCCTTCTTAGGGTCAAAAAACCAAATCTAGCGATACATCAAGGTCATGGGTGCATCAAGCAATAGCAAAAAGTAAAATCATTTTATATATATTGGAGTTCATAAGTAAAAGCTAGGAACTGTAATATTGGTTCACTGACACAGTTGCTTTGTGTACTAAGTGTGAGAGAAGTGAACATACACGACATTTATTCGAGCTTACTTGCAATATTGCTGCTCTGAGACATATTGACTATAAAATCAATAACGTTCGTCCTTGGGCCGAGGTGAACCTCTGTTACAAACTTAAAATCTCGATGACATTACTATCAAGAGTTATCACACAGTTAGACAGGCAGACCGTGACACAATTTTGTGATAATGTTATCGCATCTGTAGACCAAGATGAACCTCTGTTATAAGCTTAAAGTTCATATGACTTTACTATGAAAAGTTATCACACAGATAGAAATGCAGACAGCTACACAATTTTATGATAATGCTATCGTAACTTTAGACAAAGATGAATACCTGTTACAAGCTTAAAGTCTCTATGACCTTATTATCAAGAGTTACCACACAGATACACATGTAGAGATCTACACAATTTTATGATAATTCTATCGTATCTTTAGACCAAGATGAATCTCTGTAACAAGCTTAAAGTCTCTATGACCTTATTATCAAGAGTTACCACACAGATACACATGTAGAGAACTACACAATTTTATGATAATTCTATCGTATCTTTAGACAAAGATGAATACCTGTTACAAGCTTAAAGTCTCTATGACCTTATTATCAAGAGTTACCACACAGATACACATGTAGAGAACTACACAATTGTATGATAATTCTATCGTATCTTTAGACCAAGATGAATCTCTGTATCAAGCTTAAAGTCAGTAACAATCCAGACAAAAAAATACCTTCCAATTCTGCCACAACTCTTTGTTTCCTTTTTTAGTGCTTGTCAAACATAGATTTTTATATTCTAAATATTTTGAGTTTAGAATTATATCTCTTAATTACCTTTACTTTCAAATTAAGTAGTCTATAAAAAACAATGGGTCGATGTACAAAACATATTTCAACAGATTTTTCCATCTGTAATAACCCAAAAAGATACTCCGTAGACGCGTTTCTGTAAATGCATGTTTCAGTTGTCAATATCGAGTCAGAATAAACCTTTAAATTTCCGCTTGTTTCCAGTGGTTTTAGAGAAAACAAAATGTAACACATAAAACCTAGAAGCGTAAAATCCAGGTAAAAGCTAATTTAGTGATTTCCTTTGTAAGGCGAAGCCGCAAAAACATCGGTAGAAACAAAAATTAACCTCGTAATAACGTTTAACTCCACCTCACTGGGATAAATATCTCTTTAAATTGCGTTTTCAACTTTATCATGCAATAAAATATTTTGTTATAAGTTTTTAGTTGCGTATAAAAATGATATTCTAAATAAAAAACTTTCTACCTTTATCACTTAAATTACAATAGTAGTATTTGCTTTCATATTGGTAAATATTACCCAGTTATAATTTTATTATGAGACCTTCTTTAAATGAGACAAATACGAATTAATTATATTTCATACAAACTATCATACTGCATGAATCTTTACAGTTACTTCGCAGCGTGCAAATGTAATAACCACTTTAATTCCTGTTATAATTTACTCACACTAATAAGAAGACTATGACGTCAAACCTGACATTAATTAAGGGGGCATGGAATATCTGTAAATTTAGAATGTGTTTTAATTACATTCAGCTCAAACTTAAGGTTGAGTACAGTGTTTAATCAGGTACACCGTGATCCCTTACAGTGGCAGTGGCAAATTTGGTTTTCAGTAAGAATGGTAAATTTTTTTTAACAAATGCGATTACCTCTCAAATGACCAATTTGACCTCAGACAGGGCAATAGGTGCAATCGTGAGTCTTGTCTATATGATTGTAGAGTGATTAGAAAGTAAAAATCACAGTCTAAATGAGTTTTAAAACTATTTAATGCGTTTGTTTGTGACGACAATACTACACTTCTTAAAGGAATGGATGTTCATGGTATTCGAGGAGTGCATCTCACATGGCTTAATTCATTTCTAAGTCAAAGAACTCATGTTTGTCCAATCTATAATCATGTTCCTAATTGTAGAAAAATGAGTTAAGGAGTCACTTAAGGATCCATTCCCAGTCCATTTCCCCTCCTGCTTTAAACTCATTAGACTTCGAGAGAATGCTCTGCGTCATGTTAGTGGATACAATATCAGAAGTCTACTCCTCGAACTTCTTTGGAATTTACCTTGATCAATGTTTGACATGGAATGTTCATATCGGTCACGTCTGCTCAAATTTAGCTTTAGAAAGGTATGTTCCTAGGTCTCTAGCAAAATACTTCCCAGGTAAAGTTCTGATAACGGCGTATTATTGCTTGGGGTTGTGGGCTGCTTGTGCAGATAATAGATTTTCGAGAGTGTCAAATTGCAGAAGCAAGCGATCCGCACCATTGCAGAATGGAAGTTTAGAGATTCGTGGAGATCAACTTCAAAAACGTTGCTGCTGTTAACTTTGCCTAGCCTCTACATTTTAGAAACAACGTTGTATTGTATGTCTAAATGTGCCTTGATTGCGGGCCGAGATATTCAATCGTACGAGACTAGAGGCAGAGACAACTACCGAACTGGGAGAAACAGGACGGTGATTTATGAATGCTTGCCTTCACAGGCAGGAAGTAATTCTATTAACAGAATAAATAATGAGTTAGGAAAGCCTCTACGCTCTTGGCGTTCGAACCTTATAAAAACCGCTGTTTGTCGTCAAATGAATTTTATAATTTAAACGAGTTTCTGGCGTATGTCTATGAGACCAAACAATAACAAGACTGACTCCTCAACGAAGTGGGAAGCATTGGCAATGGATAATTGTATAACAAGTGGTCAAATGTATGTTTATGTTCTGACGTTTGCTATACAAATGTATTTTGTTCTCCGAAATAAATAATTAACTACGGGCTATTCTCTTACAATGACAGGATCTGCACAGCTCAATGTCGCCATTCCTAATCATACATCCAAAGATGCTTTGAAAATTTTCTATTACGCAAGGCCCAAGACAAGAGGTGGCATCGTAAGTTTTAGTTTTGATAAAGTGGTACCTTGTATCTCCAATTAGGTGTAAAAAAATAAATTAAATTGACACGAGATCCTATTTTTAGATTCAAAGTATATTAAAGTTACGCGTAGTAAATTGTGACATACTGGTTACCTTATGTCACCAATCCGACGTGTATGAATATACAGCTCAACACTCCTCACCCAAGGTTCTAGTTTTAGATTACAATGATGTTCAGTCCTGGAAAAAATAAGAAAGAACGGATGTTTTCAATACAAATCTAAAAACAAAATAAGAAAACATCTATTTGGTAATAATTTCAGCCGAAAATTATTATTGAACTTCAAACATTTCTGTATCATATTATGTAATCCGCTGAAATTATTGGAAACTACTTGACTCTAACCCATAAAAAGAGGTAGAATTAAAAGAAGCTAATAAACGATCCAAAATAGTAAATAACCAATGACGTATCTAAAAACAGGTGATTTGCCTATCAAAGATAGCGGTGAGCATGGGCAGCTTCAGCGGTTAGCACTTGCGGACAGATGGGAGGTTCCTGGAGGACAGACACCCGGGATTTGGTGGAAGACTGGCAGCAGAAATGATAATACACATCGAGGACAAGTGCGGAGTGCGAAGAGGATAGCGTGCCAGTAAAACCTATTATTTCGGGCGGTAGTCCAGACTTTGTGCTAAATGTAAGAAAAAACAGTTAATATTTAAAAATCTCCTCCTATCAGTCAAATTTCAAATGAACTATTAGTATAAAATATAATGTGTAGGTTTTTTCCTGAAGCATATTTTCGATTACAATTTTATTTAAGTAATTTTCATAATTAATATTCCTATTTTATTACATCAAATAATTAATTTAAATGTAATATTGGAGTTACAAAAATATATATGTATAGGTGACTGTTTTTACAATTGGGTTTAGGCTGCCTTTTTAGTTGTGTTATAAAACTGTCATTGTCTTATTTTCATTCTTAAAAGTTTTATTGGAAAAAAGTTATAAAGGTTTCCAATAATATCTAATATTGTTATTGAATTTGTAATATAATTCTCATAGTTTGACAACACGTAAAAAATGCAATATTTAAATATTAAAATGTACAGTTTAGTTTATATACAATTTGTTCAATTTCCCTCTCAGCCAGGCATGGTTCTAGTTTTGAACATTTATTAAAAATTTTAACATGACATAATCGCAGTCGCTCATTATTTCCTGTAATGTTTCGCACCACTTTACACTGTAACCTTACATTGCAATTTACGTGCATAATTTAACGCAAATACTATTAACAGCTGATATGCAGAGTATTGCAAATGTAGTTGAATATAGATGGTAATTTCTGATAATGTATAAACGACCGCTAGACATTATTGGGATACAAATAGATCAAGTACGGTTTTCGAAAGTCAACCGAAAAGTAATGGAGTCGAGAAGAAGCGGTATTCATTACCGCGACAGTACTTATACACAGCTGGCGTTCTAATAATAAAAGAGGCCAACTTTCTGGTACACCGCAAGTTATGACTACAGTTTACATTTTAATGAAATATTCCTCATTCCTTTACGTAATTTCTCTGAGTGTGGAAAACGTTAAGACAGGATTTAATTTATATTTTGAGCAGGTTTAATTAATATATAGTCTTTATAATTCAAAGCCATAGTATTTTGCCAAGCACAAATTTGCTTTTAACTCATAATCCAAGCAAATAAGCCAAATTATGAGAAAAGTTTATATTCCACGGATCAATGTTAACACAAATAAATTCATGAAATATTTTTGCCTCCCTACCTTAAACAAATATTAAAGTTACAGAATTCAATCTGAGACGGAAACATGATTTTCCGGATATTTTACATTGTTCAGTGATACAGTAGGTACGTTAGAAATACTATGTTTCAGAATCTGCAAATAACTTACTTATTACACAACTATAAAATCAAGGTTAAAATGAACAATCATACCAGAGCGCTGTGACACGCAAAGGTCAGGAATCACGACAACCATGCTGTGTGTCAACTCCCATACACACTATATGTAATACATGCTCTTAATAAAAACGAAACGCTTTTATTATTATTGAAACCGAACCATAGAATACAGAACACAGTAGTTCTTCACTGAAAGACCAACCACTGATAGTTGAGTGACTTAAGAGTGTCATAACGCACTAGTACGATAGTTCAATCTTCTTGTTATTGGTTTGTTATTTTTAAATTCTTTGTTTCTTTTTATATTCTTCACAAAATATAATTTTGAATGTACTAGTTTAATAACAATTGAATCAAGTTTTATAACACAACTGACATGATCTTAAAATGTTCTTATTTCAGAAACTATTATTTACCAAATCAAGGACTTGGTTCCCCGGGCTCGAGTATCGCTAGTGAGTATACAACCAGAGGGGGAGAAAGAAATGTTATCCTTTAATCTATACGCATGGTGAGTTTTTTATTTATTTTCAGTTAAATAATATCCTGAATCTACGTTCAAATTATGCTAATAGAGCCAAGAAAATGTTAAAATAGATAATTGAGCCATAATTTTGCTATGGTGAGAAGGATTGATTTATTGCAAATTTCTTGCTCCATTACAACACTTGGTATAGAAAAAAACGAACACTTTCAACTATAACTACGTTATGTGTTGAAAACTCGGTTTCTACGTCGGAGGGACGTTGCTACGTCCCCTGCTTTGTGGATCGTGTCTAAAACATGGCAGAGCACTCAATTGTGCACTTGACGAGACAATGAGAACTCCTCGTCACTAGATTACACTGGACAACTGCAGAATATCAAAATAAACTAGACAGAGCTCCTTTGTGGTCTACGTATCTCTCATGTCGAAATTATAGTAAATAGTTTGTTTGCAACATCTTCGCTGCCGACTTTTTGGATCTCTTCAGACGGATGTAGACTCCAGATTCTAGGAGTCAACTCCAAGACAGTGTCAGATTTCAGACTCTGCAGTAAGTGAAAGGCGAAATGGACCTAACTTAACGTTTGGATAGAATTTAAATATAGATATCTGTAGATGTAAAAATAGTTTTTAATTTTTTCGAGATAACTATTTTAAAGTATTGTTGTAATTATATTCACAATTATGTTCATATAAGGTGCACCAATGTATGAAATTCCAAGCTAATTTTCAGTTTTGTTATGAAAATAATGCCAGATTTAATTTGAGGAATGTCAAGGAGTCAGAGATTGCAATGCTGTACTGAAGTAGTCAGGTACACTTTATTACCCGATAAGCTGTAATATTAGGTTAAATTAAATTTATTTATACTTCATCCTGCAGATAATCGAGCCGTAATATGATGACAACATATGCGGTGTTCTGTTCGAGAGGAATAGTCTTATAATAGTAAATGAGCTGAGTAATTGTAGAGTCGAGGTAACTAAATTACATCTGTAAGTGAACTAATTTTATAGTAGTGAAGGAAACTTGTGGAATTTTGCACAGACTCACAAAAGATACTTAAAGGTAAAACTGCTGTGGTTTCACTGATAGGGTGGTAACATTGTAATTACCGCATGAAATGTTAACCACTAAAAATATGAGGTTATTATTTTTATATCAGCTCCATTATTGGCAAAGTGAACAATTATTTATGTTTTTCCTAATATGTGCAACCGTAGTGCAGCTAGGGGTTCAACGAAAGCTTAATTAGAAAAGTCACCACTACGCTTTTATATATTATCTCAGTTGTTCCAGAACTTTCCTCATAAGCCCCTAAGGATGAGTTTAACATATCGATCTTCCTAGGAAATTCATATGACTGTTATTATTTTTTATTATTTGAAATTGAACTAATCACCTCGTTTGGAAATACCTCGTGACGATAAAGTGATACTAATTATATTTTATTACGTCATATTAGCCCATGACTGATTGATCCTTTATTTTATTTACAAGCAGAAATAATCTTTAATCTGAAATACTCATAAGAGAGAATAGATTAATGGCACTATATAAAATAATACACAACGTTGCCTTGTGGTGGGTACACTTATAAAAGCACCTACGCCACACGGAGCAAAAAGTACGTATACCAACTTAGTAAAGTGAGATGTAGTAATACCGGACAAAACACTATTTTTGGATTTAAAATCAATAGAAGTGTTTGCAATACCTTAATAAATATATTTTAAAAGCAGACACATTTACTTTGTGAATCATATATAATGTATTGACAGCTTGACGCAATCTTATATACAATTGTAAACTTACAGGTGACGCGTTTTGCACGATTACGCCATTGTCAAACACGAACTGTAATAAACCAGACACGCAGTGTAGGATTACACATACTAATACATAACACGAAATAAAATAATTAAAAGTTCGCCTAGGCTGGTCGTCAAGGCAAAACATATTTAAATGTAGTGAAAGACATAAAGCGTAGTAAGGCCGAGTTGAGTGGCGTGCACGGTCTGGTTGTTTTGTTCGAGTCAATTTCCTTGGTATTACTTACTTTTACGGTTTTTATTCTTAGTACATCTTAATATTTTGATAATAACACAGTTTTCCTTTCAGATATTACTATTGTATTCAATTAGTCTATTAACTTGTTGACGGAAACGCCAATTTGTAAACAATGAAATCCATAGGAACGAAAATAGCTGAACAATAGCACTAAATTACAAGCAACCTTTGCAACTACAGATCAACAATGACGCAATATGGATTACTTAACACCTGCTTCATATGGCAAGAAAATGATAAGACAAACATCAATATAAATAAATACAAGTGTTCAACAATAAATACAACTTTTCAAAATATTTAAATCCCATTTTTAACTGTTATAATTACCAAAATTTATTTAGCGAAATATTGATAAATATTTGAAGAGATAAAATATAAACGTAGAACACTAAACATCATAACCGGAAATGGATTAAACCCCACTGCCATAAACTATTCAGCATCGGTATTAAGGTTCTACTCTGCCATGTATTATGCATCGTTCTATTACGGACTAAGACGATAAGGACAAGACATGTTTAGGGTGCTGCATGATCAATCAGCTATACTAGCTTGAGTAATTGGCACTGGGAATTGTTATAATTTAAATATTAACTGTTAAAATAGTTTACACGTCCTGTTAAAGTGTGTAAAAAGATTTGCTAAAGACTAATCTGGCTCTAATTACTTATACTTTATAATTTCTCATGAATATTATGATTACACAATAATTACACACTTGAGGGGTCTAGAAGCAAAACAGGACATGTGCAATTTCGTGTATTTTTCAATAAACTCAAAAAACTTCTGTAATAATGGCTTTTTTGTTATTCTATGTCAGATGTTCTTTGCAATAAACATTAGGGTAACCAAAAATGAATTACAACTCAAACCATGTATCTAAGCAACCATTATTTAATAATTTTAATTTTAAGTTTGGAAATGTCCGCTTTTTGCATCTGGAAATGGAAATGACCACTTTTGCATCTGAAAAAATGGAAAAGTCTAGTTTTGCACCTCAAAATTAACTACAGTGAAAAAGTGTAAGCAGTACAACCAGGCAAATAATTTCTGTATGATTTTTATTTTAATACAGGTAATTAGGAAAAGTAACATTTCACAGAACTTTCGTCCATGTCCAAAAGAGTAGTGGTTAAGCCTTGGCACTAGACTCGCAAATCTTCAACAACTTCTGAAGGTTCGCAAACAGGATTATCACCAGGTTCTTCAATGGTTGAGTTGTTGTGATCATATACTGCGTTCTTATAAAACTGCAAATGAGGAAAATTCTTCCAATCAGAACTAAAATGTTTGTTAAGCAACTCCTTAACATCGTTTAATTTGGACTGTTTCACCTTAACACCCATTGGCAAAACATTTGGTTTGATGTCAACAACAGTTTTTTCCCACTTTGAAAAATAGATAAACTACGTCCAGTGTTTGATCTGTAAAAATATTTCACCTCGCACAAGGATTTTATAACCAAGTTTGACCTTTTTACGTTCAATGATGATTCTTGAACACTTGCTGATTTGAAAATGCCAGCTATGTAGGGATTTTAAACATTTGTTTTTTTCAGTTTTCCAATCAAGTACCTCACAGTCAGAAAGCTTTACTACCGTTGCAGCACTACCAAAAGCTTCAAAATACTCTTCAGGTTGAATTATGCTGGTTTTCTTACGAACAGTCTTCTCAATTTGACCGAAAACCCGGTCCGGAGGCAAATAAACTATGACCAGTTTACTGGAAAAATTAGTTCAAGCGTATTGATATTAGTAGTAGCATCAATTGCTAACCATTTTTGAGCCATCAACAACAACATGGAGTTCTTATTTTGGCCGCCACACCCGTCTGCAACAAGTCTTACTGTATTATTTTCAGGATTTAAATTTATGTTTCTTAGTCTGTGGTTAGACTGCAGAAGCTATTTCGCAAGACCCTTTTGGACGCTCCAGTTCTGACCATGTGTATGAAAAAACGTTGTCATGTGTAAGTCTACTTTTGGAAGTCCCTTCAACAATGGTGAAATTAAAAATGTAAAGTTGTCTGGAATAGTAAGTTGCTTGATCCGGGATCCTAGGTAGGGGCATGTTTTTTTTGGCAGTCAAAGCTAAAAGTCTTAACATTAACACTGTCATCTCTTAATATATCAAAAAAGCTTTTAGCTCGTAATTTGTGTACTCGGAGCTCAGTCATTATTTTGTTCTTATCTGCCTCATGAAGTGCTCGTTTTATTCCCTCGCGCAAACGGAGGCAAGTGGAACAAACATCCACAGCTGGCGTCCCAAAACCAATGTTGTATTTCGTATTGAACAAATTACGAAAGAAGCATTCTCGTACTTTGAATTCAGGTAAAGCAGTGGAGTTGTAACAAACTCCAAAGTTTTCTGATGTTCGTTTCAGGGGGTAGGTACACTCTTACAGAAGAAGATGATCGGCAGTAGTGAGATTCATTACATTTCAGGACTCAACAAATTGTTTAATCTTTGCTCTATGACCAGATTTTAAGTGGGGATATTCTATCGCCTTCTCTTTTTTCCTTAGGAGACTGACCTGTATTTTTATACCTTTTTGCAATACTCAGAACTCTATGCTTACTAATACCAAGTATTTCAATAAACGCTTTTCTGCAAACAGGTACTCTTCTGTTTGTAGATGTACTGTAGACATAATACTTCATACTTACAGATCTAGTCTTCTTTAGAGGTTCATACTTATGGCGCTTAGGTACAAGTGCTTCAGAATGCTTCAAAATAAACGAATCTTGAATATCCTTCCTCTTGATTTCATAAAAGTTTTTATGAAATGTTTTAATGGTAAGGCATGAACACTGGTAGGACTGGTAAGGTTTCCCTTTGTGGTTACACCTCGGATGTTGTGGTAATCCTTTAGCAGAATACCTGGAACAAAAAAAAGTAATTAGGTTTTATTCAGTTAGATAAAAAATAATTAGGTTAGATTAATGCACTTAGGTTAAGTTAAGGTTAAGTTGTTATGCGTACAACAGGTGTTAAGCTTAGTTAGGTTAAGTTTTGTAAAAAGAGTTTACAATGCAAAGACTTATAAGACTTTCAAGTTAATAGACACTATGCTAGATGATAATTTAAAATATTTGAACTAATCAGCAAAGACCATAATGCCATTATACTTAAAACACTTTTTATAGCCTAGGTCTAACCTAAGTTGTATACTAGTGTTGAATCTTACCTTGCAACTTTTTCCCTCTCTCTCTCTTCCATGCTGTGGGATTTCTCTGCCTTTTCCTTGATTCCCTAGCATTTGTAGGCACTGGATTGCATTCCGCTTTATTCATATTATTAAATTATTTAATAATATTAAAAGCTTGGGAAAGCTACTGTTCTCAGTTTAACACGAAATAGCAGACAGCAACAAACCAAACAAAACAGCTGATTTCATTGGCTGAATACTCTCATATCATTGGTCGGGGGAAATGTCCAGTTCTGCTTCTCAATGGAAATACAAATGTTCAAGTTTTGCACCTCAACTGGATTTTAAACATTAACAATATAATAGAAATGTCCATTTCGTGGTGCGGATTATCACCCCCTAGTTCATAACGGAGTAAAACGTACAAAGCGAGAATAATGTTGCCAGTTCTACTGGGAGGTAAACTTCAACATCGGGTCCAAGAGCTGCCAGCAGCGTACTATTATCATCACAATGGAAGCTTTCAGTGAGAAATATTCCCGGACAAGTTGAGGTTTCTTTTTTTACTAGGCGTCGGTAGTTACGTTGCTCAATGAGTATAGTTATTACTGATATTAAAACTTTACTCATTTGAAAACTGTAAGTAAAAATATAAAGGCGCAAAGTACTAGTATTTATTTTAGACATTGGTATCTTAAACTAGCCTCAGATGTTGTAAGAAGTTGCATTTATAATTAAATGAATATGTAAAAAAGTGTTTAACAGGAGATGGAAACTGAAGGGATTTATACTTGTGTTTTAATCTATTAATATTTTGTTATGAATCTACTAAATTCTAAATATATTATTTTAATAAAGCTCAATAATTTGTTTACTTGAATAATTCGATACAATCAAGTTTATTATATACTATCACTATATTATTATTATGTTAAAGTATCACCTCCCTTGATTTATATTAAAATAAAAAATAATAATTATTTTACAATCATAGATTTTTTACTCATCGTTAATATTCACTGGATTAATGAAATAAGTTAATTTGGGCCCAAAATTGTACGCATAATTCTTTGATTAAAATTAAAACTTAACTTGAAACCGAACATATTTACTGAGAATTCTGAATTTAGCTCCTTGTTATTTCGTAGCCTCAGGAGCCCCTGAGGAATAGACGACCCTGGCGTCTAGACGCACACAAACATTCACACGTGCAGCCCACCCTACCTGCCGTAACTTTGATTCCATGATGTCTCCAAAACTGTTAGGCTATATTAATTTTATTTTTGGTTAATATTATTGTAATTTTTAGATTCAGCATTTTATTTCATGACGATAAAGTTCATGAAACAACTGCGACATTGCTAACGAATCTTAATAAATAAATTGGGTGATTAAGTCCTATTGTAATATCAGTAATCGCACTTCATTTTAATAAATGCTGGTTACTAAAACAAATGAATGATATATATATATATATATATATATATATATATATATATATATATATATATATATATAAAACTTTGAAGTGACTCAAGTATTGAATAAGTAGTCATAACCGCCCCAATTTGGTAGATGGTGTTGTTCAGAAAGGGAAAGTATGACAGTAGAGCAAAAATAAAGAAATTAGAATTTTAAATTTTTGTTATGTATTTAGGGCCAACACGTAAGTTGAATTAAATATGGAATATCCTCTGTGGTGCTTCAAAATTGAGTTCCAGGCAGCGATTGATATGAAATAAAAAATGTCTTAACGAAAGAGGCAGAGTTTGGGATAATTATAATTACTACTTCTCTGCCACAACAGCCATTGCTGTAAATTACAGTCTTTTATTCTAGCGGTGAGTGGCTTTGACATTCTTACTGTGTTTTATCTCTGTCACAGATAATTTATTAAGTCCTAAAGTAAACACTGCTAACCATTTACCAATCTTAATGTAGATCTATGTGTAAGTTACTCTTTCAAGAACTCAGTTCTAACTTCAGGCCAATATGACTCCAGATTGCAAGAGTTTGTGACAGTAACATATTTCAGTCCCTGCGTTAAAAGGAAGTTGAAATGAAGCATACTCAACATTTACATTGATTACAGTTGTAATTCATTTCTAAATGTAATACAACTTTAAACATTGGAGTTCAGTAATTTCTCCACGCAATACAATTGTTTGTAACCACACATACGGCAAATATACGTTATGCAAATATTACTAAATTTTATTAATACTTTTTACATTGGTAGATATTTAAAATGATCTACTATACGTGTAACTTATTTATCTTTTATATTGTGATTTATTAACCTACGGTTAGTTTAATTTCTGGAATGAATGTCCAATTGAATTCATTTTATGTTACTATAGAAACAGATTTAATTTTTTTGTTTTAACTATTATAAATATACTAATTTTACATTACTATTGGTTTAATGGCAATCCAAAAAAAATTGAAATTTATTTATAATTTAAATTACACGCTATTCAATTTGTAAACATTAAATAAACTATTTTTATTTGAGATATTTTTATCTGATTTCAATTATTTAGTTTGTTTTTGTTTGTTTATAGTTTGTTATACGTATTTTAATTATATTTCTTTTCAATTCCCTCTTTATAAAAGTTTTTACAGGGACCTTTTCATTAATTGACTTTGAATTTCACTAAACAACTTGTTTTAATTATTTTTACACGTAGTCAGTCTTCAGTTAAAAAAAAAGAATTAAACGCTTTTTACTGTTAATTGAGTCTGTAGTATAATAATAAAATAGTTTATTTTACATAAGTTATAATAATTAAACAATAAGAGAGCAGAGATGTGTGCACTCTGATCATCTTGATAATGATAAGCCTCGTTTTGCTGCCTCGTTGGGGACAATAGACCCATTTAACTCAATACGACAGGAAGTCACGAGTTGTAAAAAGAACCACAGACATAGTGGCTCGTATCATATAATGTTTTTTCATAAATAATTGTCATGTGTGTATTTTTTAACATATCCTTGATAGATGGCAAAGTTATGTATCTGTGTAAAAAGTATAGATTTACCACTACCGGTTTCTAATAAACAACAACACTAAATCTCAATACGTTTCTGTATAATAATAACTTGATATAAAATAATAGGTTGTCCAAGAGAGCCCACCCAGAACAATTGTAACCGTTTGTGTAGAATACATTGTGATATAAGAAATAGGTTGCACAAGACAGACCACGCAGAATGAAATGTAATACATTAGAGTGAGGATGTGGGGCAAGTTTTACTTGCGTATTCGGCCGCAGATGTGCCTCAGTAAATAACTGTCACAATTACGAAACGGTTTGGAACAACAAACACGAATACTTAATTAATTATGTCCATATTTCCGTCACTCTTATATTATTTTTTTAGAATAAATTTTGTTCCAAATAACAGTTTTTTACACTTGTCTTTTCCTTTAGGAAGAGTAAATATTTATGTAAGTTATCACAGTAAAATCATTTACTGAGATATATGTAAAACTAAGCATTTAGTATTATAAACACAGCCTTATTTACAAATATATAAAGATTACCTATAAAATAATTAATTTTGATGTTAGTAAAAAATCAGTGCATTTTCATGCGCGCCAATTTGTATCTAATGAGTGCGTTCGTATTATGCTTCTTAAAAGTATTTTTTATCTTGATTTTATATTCTTTCTAAAGGTGAATTGACATGTTTAACGATTAAAAATAGACTCCCCATCGTGTACATTTGCGTTTTTGTTTTAAAACTAGTTAAAAATGTAGTCCCAGTTAGGTGACAGAAAACAACTTATTTTTACTATTTTCGAGATATAATGTTTCCTAAATGTAATAAAATAATATAGAATTATGAAGCGCGCCATAGGTGCACTGCATAACTTAAAAGCCCATAACGAGTTCCCAGGTAACTTTATTACAAATGTGAACTTGGGAGTTCTTCCTTAAATAATTGACTCACGATATCCTGTTTATGACGTCATTCTCTTCAAACCAGTATCAAACTTTTGTCCACGGACTGAGTTATACACGCCCTCTCACTGAGAGACAAAAATGCTACTTATCTCTAAAATAATAGTTATTTTAATATTTTATGTGGTATTTTATGTTGTTATCACTAAACCTGATTGTTATGTACACTTATTACACAGCCTTATTACTTATTGAATAGTCATACTTCCTATACACAATTTCAAACTAGATAGCACCTTAACCCATGAAGTGAGAGGCTGTAGGCACATTTTATTTTTCTACTGTTAGTGGTTGTTAGTGTATTATCTTTGCGTTAATTATGGTTTGTGAATTTGAGATATTTAAAAATATTATTTATTGCAGCATATTTTGTGAGAATATGTTCTTTGCTCTCTCCTGAATTGAATTATTTTCGGAAAGAATAATAATTTTGTAGGTTAATACGATTCCATTAACCTCGTACATTATTTAATATCCTCGCCATTGATTATATAGGAATACAGATCAGGAAATTCTTAGGTTTACGCGGCCCAGACTCATAAGTTTCATGTATGTTTTCCCAATTCGTAATTATTCGAAAAACCTCCTGCACAATTAAAACCAATAAAACGTGACATCATGTGATAGATAAGCTGCATTGAGCCCTGTAGACATATTGCTCAAGTTTATCGATGACTGATTAAACTACGGTCAATCATGATGAAGCGTCTACCCCCTTTACTCATTTGCAAACATCCATAACTGGTCGTAATATGTAACATTTCCGGTTCACACCGTTTCGAAACATTTCTTACTAAATTATATCTTGAAATATTTTGAGTAATTTGTGGAAAACAATCAATCTTCTGATATT
>NW_025783944.1:0-25925 GCF_021130785.1 Homalodisca vitripennis
TTTTTATGATAATAATCCCCCTTTTTATAGCAGCAATTTTCAAGACTATACTCAATTAAAAGGCAAGTTTTGAGAAACCCTATAAAAGGGCCCATAAACCTTAAAAACTTACGAACCAATTTTGATAAAACTTTCTGTACACATTCACTACATTGGTCTACTATACTAAAATACAAGCCTCATTCTTAGGCCACGCCTATTTCCGGAGTTACAATAACTTTATAGGCCAAGTGCTGATAAAAAAAACCTAATCTATGGACAGGCCATATCTCTCAAAAACGTACGAGCCAATTTTTGATAACACTTTCTGTACACATTCACTACATGGTCTACTATAGTAAATAATTATGCCTCATTCTTAGGCCACGCCTATTTCCCGGAGCCACAATAACTTTACAGGCCAAGTGCTGACAACAAACCAATCTATGGACAGCCATATCTCAAAAACGTACGAGCCAATTTTGATTAAACTTTCTGTACACATTCACTACATGGTCTACTATACTAAAATACAAGCCTCATTCTTAGGCCACGCCTATTTTCCGGAGCCACAATAACTTTATAGGCCAAGTGCTGACAAAAACCAATCTATGGACAGCCATATCTCAAAAACGTACGAGCCAATTTTGATAAAACTTTCTGTACACATTCACTACATGGTCTAGTATACTAAAATAACATGCCTCATTCTTAGGCCACGCCTATTTCCGGAGCCAACAATAACTTTATAGGCCAAATGCTGACAAAAACCAATCTATGGACAGCCATATCTCAAAAACGTACGAGCCAATTTTGATTAAACTTTCTGTACACATTCGCTACATGGTCTAGTATACTAAAATACAAGCCTCATTCTTAGGCCACGCCTATTTCCGGAGCCACAATAACTTTATAGGCCAAATGCTGACAAAAACCAATCTATGGACAGCCATATCTCAAAAACGTGACTAGCCAATTTTGATAAAACTTTCTGTACACATTCACTACATGGTATACTATACTAAAATACAAGCCTCATTCTTAGGCCACGCCTATTTCCGGAGCCACAATAACTTTATATAGGCCAAGTGCTGACAAAAACCAATCTATGGACAGCCATATCTCAAAAACGTACGAGCCAATTTTGATTAAACTTTCTGTACACATTCACTACATGGTCTACTATAGTAAATAATAAGCCTCATTCTTAGGCCACGCCTATTTCCGGAGCCACAAATAACTTTATAGGCCAAATGCTGACAAAAACCAATCTATGGACAGCCATATCTCAAAAACGTACGAGCCAATTTTGATTAAACTTTCTGTACACATTCACTACATGGTCTACTATACTAAAATACAAGCCTCATTCTTTGGCCACGCCTATTTCCGGAGCCACAATAACTTTATAGGCCAAATGCTGACAAAAACCAATCTATGGACAGCCATATCTCAAAAAACGTACGAGCCAATTTTGATAAAACTTTCTGTAAACATTCACTACATGGTCTACTATACTAAAATACAAGCCTCATTCTTAGGCCACGCCTATTTCCGGAGCCACAATAACTTTATAGGCCAAGTGCTGACAAAAAACCAATCTATGGACAGCCATATCTCAAAAACGTACGAGCCAATTTTGATAAACACTTTCTGTACACATTCACTACATGGTCTACTATAGTAAATAATATGCCTCATTCTTAGGCCACGCCTATTTCCGGAGCCACAATAACTTTACAGGCCAAGTGCTGACACAAACCAATCTATGGACAGCCATATCTCAAAAACGTACGAGCCAATTTTGATTAAACTTTCTGTACACATTCACTACATGGTCTACTATACTAAAATACAAGCCTCATTCTTAGGCCACGCCTATTTCCGGAGCCACATCGATTTTACAAGCCTAGTGCTGACAAAAAAACCAATCTATGGACAGCCATATCTCAAAAACGTACGAGCCAATTTTGATAAAACTTTCTGTACACATTCACTACATGGTCTAGTATACTAAAATACAAGCCTCATTCTTAGGCCACGCCTATTTCCGGAGCCACAATAACTTTATAGGCCAAATGCTGACAAAAACCAATCTATGGACAGCCATATCTCAAAAACGGACGAGCCAATTTTGATTAAACGTTTCTGTACAACATTCGCTACATGGTCCTAGTATACTAAAATACAAGCCTCATTCTTAGGCCACGCCTATTTCCCGGAGCCACAATAACTATAGGCCAAATGCTGACAAAAACCAATCTATGGACAGCCATATCTCAAAAACGTACAAGCCAATTTTGATTAAACTTTCTGTACACATTCACTACATGGTCTACTATAGTAAATAATAAGCCTCATTTCTTAGGCCACGCCTATTTCCGGAGCCACACTCGATTTTACAGGCCAAGTGCTGACAAAAAAACCAAATCTATGGACAGCCATATCTCAAAAACGTACGAGCCAATTTTGATTAAACTTTCCTTACACATTCGCTACATGGTCTAGTATACTAAAATACAAGCCTGATTCTTAGGCCACGCCTATTTCCGGAGCCACAATAACTTTATAGGCCAAATGCTGACAAAAACCAATCTATGGACAGCCATATCTCAAAAACGTACGAGCCAATTTTGATTAAACTTTCTGTACACATTCACTAACATGGTCTAGTATACTAAAATACAAAGCCTCATTCTTAGGCCACGCCTATTTCCGGAGCCACAATAACTTTATAGGCCAAATGCCTGACAAAAACCAATCTATGGACAGCCATATCTCAAAAACGGACGAGCCAATTTTGATTAAACTTTCTGTACACATTCGCTACATGGTCTAGTATACTAAAAATACAAGCCTCATTCTTAGGCCCACGCCTATTTCCGGAGCCACACAATAACTATAGGCCAAATGCTGACAAAAAAACCAATCTATGGACAGCCATATCTCAAAAACGTACAAGCCAATTTTGATTAAACTTTCTGTACACCATTCACTACATGGTCTACTATATAGTAAATAATAAGCCTCATTCTTAGGCCACGCCCTATTTCCGGAGCCACATCGATTTTACAGGCCAAGTGCTGACAAAAACCAATCTATGGACAGCCATATCTCAAAAACGTACGAGCCAATTTTGATTAAACTTTCCTTACCACATTCGCTACATGGTCTAGTATACTAAAATACAAGCCTCATTCTTAGGCCACGCCTATTTCCGGAGCCACAATTAACTTTTATAGGCCAAATGCTGACAAAAACCAATCTATGGACAGCCATATCTCAAAAACGTACGAAGCCAATTTTGATTAAACTTTCTGTACACATTCACTACATGGTCTAGTATACTAAAATACAAGCCTCATTCTTAGGCCACGCCTATTTCCGGAGCCACATCGAATTTTACAAGGCCTAGTGCTAGACACAAAAACCAATCTATGGACAGCCATACATAAAAAACGTACGAGCCAATTTTGATAAAACTTTCTGTACACATTCACTACATGGTCTACTATAGTAAATAATAAGCCTCATTCTTAGGCCACACGCCTATTTCCGGAGCCTCATCGATTTTACAAGCCTACAAGTTATGAGTGATCTTGGTGCCATTGTTGATTTCAGATTTTATAACTTTTAAGTTGATTTTGACTTATTTGTAGATTTCTTAATTTTACTGTCAAAAAACCTTTTTTTGTCGTTGTTTATTTGAATTTTATTTTTCAATTTTCAGTTGCTTAATTAATTGTTTTAAATCATTAGTTTTCCCAAACCCTATATGTTTTCTCCAATTGCGCAATTTTTTCCTTTTTAATTTTTTACATAATCTGAAATCAAACTATTTAGGTTTTTCTCTTTTTCAACAGATATTAATTTAGGAATGCTAATTTAAAAAACATGAACAAATATTGAGTAAAAAAATCATACTTAGTTTCTACGCTAGCCTGGTAAACTTCTAACCAATTTTCACTAGCCAATAGCCTTAAAAATAAATCTGTGTGTTAGTTTTTGAAAAACTTTTCTACAATACCTTAAATTCACATAATAAAGAGTATTTTGTACACCAAGAATTTCAAATAATTGCCCATCATGGTCTGATATACATGTTATAAGGCCAGATGTTTTTAATTTCTCAGTTGTAATATTAGTGAGGAAGTTATCTATGCTGGTTTCTGACTCGGAGGTAACTCTAGTAGGAAAATTTACTTTATAAACTAAGTTATAAGAATTTAAAATACTAAAACAATTCCTATATGTACTGTCTTTGTTCAAAACATTGATGTTTAAAATCTCCGGCTATGATAATATTCTTGAATTTATCATTTGATGTATTACATAACAAATCAAGTTACTCGGCGATACTGAGTACAAACACTGGATACTTGAAACCAGCATTATTTCCTTACTGTTCACGTTTTAAATACTAGAAGACTTTAAATCCGTATTTTTAACGCTGAAAATACTGAGTAGTATATTCCCTAATAAACACTGTTTATTTAATTAAACACAGTTTATGAGTACTTCTGTAAACAGCTGTAGTGATTCCCTTTACATAAGAGTGGCCTAATTACCGACTGTAATAACTACAGACCAATCTCTTTACTTTCTACCTTTGCTAAAGTGTTTGAAAAGTTAATGAAGAAAAAGCTAATTAAATTTCTAGAAAAAACTAATTTTTTCAGCAACAATCAATTTGGTTTTAGGAAAGGTTTAAATACTGAAGCAGCATTAAAAAGCTTCATAGATAATGTGTATACAGGAATAAATTCAGGGCAGAAAGTTAGTGGTTTATTTTTAGATATTAAAAAAAAGCGTTTGATACTGTAGATCACACAATTCTTTTACAAAAGTTATACGGATGTGGTATTCGGGGGAATATTTATTATTGGTTTGTTAGCTATTTAACAAAGAGAAAACAATGTGTCAAAATTAATAATTCTTTTAGTGACTTCGGGTTTATACAATGTGGCGTACCTCAAGGGTCAGTTTTAGGCCCAGTACTTTTTATAATCTACATAAATGATCTTTGTGATTCAAATTTAAATGGAAATATTACATCTTTTGCAGACGATACAGCTTTATCGTATGTGAAAAATAATTGGGATGATATAGAGCAAGAGATGAATTCAGACCTTAAAGCACTGCAGTGGTGGTTTTCAAAAAAATAACATGTTATTGAGCCCAGAGAAAACTAAGTACATCAATTTTAGTTTAAAAACAGATCAGCAAATTTTTAGTAATTCAATTTTGTATCGATGTATCAATTGTTTGTGTAGTAACATTTCAGTGCCAACAGAACTGTGCTGTTAGTAGTATCCCAGTGCGAAAATTTTAAAATATTTAGGAGTCATGCTAGATAGAGAAATCAACTGGAAGACACATATTGAAATTTTAAAACGCAAACTAAACAATATTTTAAGATTTTTTTATTTTTTACAATACATTTGCACTGAAGAAGTGTTAAGAATGCTGTACTTCTCTTTGGTCAATAGTAGGCTTGACTATGGAATATTTTGTTGGGGTGGAGCCTATGAAACAAATCTAAAGCCACTTCTAACTCAACAAAAGAAATTCATAAGGTTGATTAAACGAAAACGAAGAATGGAGAAATCTTTTCCTCTTTTTGTTGATTTAAATATTCTTCCCCTTAAATATATGTTTGTTTTATAAAGTTTTAAAAATATTTTATGTCATAAGTGGCAATTTACCAGAATTAAAAAATAATTACAAAAACAAATTAAGAAAGCAAGAACCAATACCAGTTCCAAAGCCTAACTTAGCATTTTTTTCACATAGTTATTGTTTTTTGGGACCTAAAATGTTTAGTATAATTTCTTCAATTATTAGTTGTGAGAATATAAAGTTATTTTCAAAAACATTAAAGAAGTGGTTATTGGGTTTTGATAAATTAGATTTTCTTCTCTGCATAGATTCCTAGTTAATTAAAGAAAGTAACAGTAAATTTTAGTTTGAATTTATTTAAGTGGATTTTCTTTTGCTTTGTAACTGCAGCAGCACACTTTTAATCAATTTTTTTTAGGAGCTTATAAAAAATTAAAGTTTTATTGAAATTTTCTTTGAGCTAAAAAATATTTTTGTAATAAAAGGAACCTCTCCACAGGCACTTGCCTCTAGATGCCCTAGTTATTTTTGAAAATATTTCTTTTAATTTACGAGTGTTTTTGTTTTAATTTTATTTACAAGAATGTTACATTTTTATTTAAGTTTGCTCATTAGGTTTGTACATTGTGTATACCAATGCATATAATGTGTTATTGTAATATTTTCAAAAATAAATTCTATTCTATACTTCAGGACTAGTAAAGTAATCCGTACGAGAAAATATTTGTACCTTGTAACAGAGTACTAGATACAAAGTACCTGTTGTCTGTATTTTTTAGTTCTCAGTAACCGTTACAGATACTGTAGAAAAGTAACCGTTACAAAGTACTGATTACTGAAATACCGTCCTCTCACCGCTAGTGGACAATGGTTCGGTAGCTCCGGCATTTAGCAGTGAACCGTCCCTGGCGTAGGTTAAATGCAATTTATTCTGCACATTCAATATATTATAATGAAAACTGGCAGAAGAAACCGTATGGAATAGTTGTTATTAGTTGTTTAGTGTAGTGTTTAAAAAGTGTAAAAGTAGTGTGTTAAAGTAAAAGTAAAAGTTAGTATGTTAAAGTAGTGTTAAAAAGTGTTTACCTACAAGTAAGTTTATCTTACAGTTACTTCAAATGAATGTAAAGTATGAATGTAAGAATGTATAAAGTGGCTACAATATGTATGCGAGGATTAACCTAAATATGCTCTACGATTTTCCAGGTGAGTTGATTTAATAGATCACATTTTTTTAGCACATAACCTAGATAGATTGGTTTTTGTCAGCACTTGGCCTATAAAGTTATTGTGGCTCCGGAAATAGGCGTGGCCTAAGAATGAGGCTTGTATTTTAGTATACTAGGACCATGTAAGTGAATGTGTACAGAAAGTTTTAATCAAAATTGGCTCGTACGTTTTTGAGATATGGCTGTCCATAAATTGGTTTTTGTCAGCACTTGGCCTATAAAGTTATTGTGGCTCCGGAAATAGGCGTGGCCTAAGAATGAGGCTTGTATTTTGGTATACTAGACCATGTAGTGAATGTGTACAGAAAGTTTTATCAAAATTGGCTCGTACGTTTTTGAGATATGGCTGTCCATAGATTGGTTTTTGTCAGCACTAGGCTTGTAAAATCGATGTGGCTCCGGAAATAGGCGTGGCCTAAGAATGAGGCTTGTATTTTGGTATACTAGACCATGTAGTGAATGTGTACAGAAAGTTTAATCAAAATTGGCTCGTACGTTTTTGAGATATGGCTGTCCATAAATTGGTTTTTGTCAGCACTTGGCCTATAAAGTTATTGTGGCTCCGGAAATAGGCGTGGCCTACGAATGAGGCTTGTATTTTGGTATACTAGACCATGTAGTGAATGTGTACAGAAAGTTTTATCAAAATTGGCTCGTACGTTTTTGAGATATGGCTGTCCATAGATTGGTTTTTGTCAGCACTAGGCTTGTAAAATCGATGTGGCTCCGGAAATAGGCGTGGCCTAAGAATGAGGCTTGTATTTTGGTATACTAGACCATGTAGTGAATGTGTACAGAAAGTTTAATCAAAATTGGCTCGTACGTTTTTGAGATATGGCTGTCCATAGATTAGTTTTTGTCAGCACTAGGCTTGTAAAATCGATGTGGCTCCGGAAATAGGCGTGGCCTAAGAATGAAGGCTTGTATTTTAGTATACTAGACCATGTAGTGAATGTGTACAGAAAGTTTAATCAAAATTGGCTCGTACGTTTTTGAGATATGGCTGTCCATAGATTGGTTTTTGTCAGCATTTGGCCTATAAAGTTATTGTGGCTCCGGAAATAGGCGTGGCCAAAGAATGAGGCTTGTATTTTTAGTATACTAGACCATGTAGTGAATGTGTACAGAAAGTTTAATCAAAATTGGCTCGTACGTTTTTGAGATATGGCTGTCCATAGATTGGTTTTTGTCAGCATTTGGCCTATAAAGTTATTGTGGCTCCGGAAATAGGCGTGGCCAAAGAATGAGGCTTGTATTTTAGTATAGTAGACCATGTAGTGAATGTGTACAGAAAGTTTAATCAAAATTGGCTCGTACGTTTTTAAGATATGGCTGTCCATAGATTGGTTTTTGTCAGCATTTGGCCTATAAAGTTATTGTGGCTCCGGAAATAGGCGTGGCCTAAGAATGAGGCTTATTATTTACTATAGTAGACCATGTAGTGAATGTGTACAGAAAGTTTAATCAAAATTGGCTCGTACGTTTTTGAGATATGGCTGTCCATAGATTGGTTTTTGTCAGCACTTGGCCTATAAAGTTATTGTGGCTCCGGAAATAGGCGTGGCCTAAGAATGAGGCTTGTATTTTAGTATAGTATACCATGTAGTGAATGTGTACAGAAAGTTTTATCAAAATTAGCTCGTACGTTTTTGAGATATGGCTGTCCATAGATTGGTTTGTGTCAGCACTTGGCCTATAAAGTTATTGTGGCTCCGGAAATAGGCGTGGCCTAAGAATGAGGCTTGTATTTTAGTATACTAGAACCATGTAGTGAATGTGTACAGAAAGTTTAATCAAAATTGGCTCGTACGTTTTTGAGATATGGCTGTACATAGATTGGTTTTTGTCAGCACTTGGCCTGTAAAATCGATGTAGCTCCGGAAATAGGCGTGGCCTAAGAATGAGGCTTATTATTTACTATAGTAGACCATGTAGTGAATGTGTACAGAAAGTTTAATCAAAATTGGCTCGTACGTTTTTGAGATATGGCTGTCCATAGATTGGTTTTTGTCAGCACTAGGCTTGTAAAATCAATGTGGCTCCGGAAATAGGCGTGGCCTAAGAATGAGGCTTGTATTTTAGTATACTAGACCATGTAGTTAATGTGTACAGAAAGTTTAATCAAAATTGGTTCGTACGTTTTTGAGATATGGCTGTCCATAGATTGGTTTTTGTCAGCACTAGGCTTGTAAAATCGATGTGGCTCCGGAAATAGGCGTGGCCTAAGAATGAGGCTTGTATTTTAGTATACTAGACCATGTAGTGAATGTGTACAGAAAGTTTAATCAAAATTGGCTCGTACGTTTTTGAGATATGGCTGTCCATAGATCGGTTTTTGTCAGCATTAGGCCTATAAAGTTATTGTGGCTCCGGAAATAGGCGTGGCCTAAGAATGAGGCTTGTATTTTAGTATACTAGACCATGTAGTGAATGTGTACAGAAAGTTTTATCAAAATTGGCTCGTACGTTTTTGAGATATGGCTGTCCATAGATTGGTTTTTGTCAGCACTTGGCCTATAAAGTTATTGTGGCTCCGGAAATAGGCGTGGCCAAAGAATGAGGCTTGTATTTTAGTATAGTAGACCATGTAGTGAATGTGTACAGAAAGTTTAATCAAAATTGGCTCGTACGTTTTTGAGATATGGCTGTCCATAGATTGGTTTTTTTCAGCACTTGGCCTGTAAAATCGATGTAGCTCCGGAAATAGGCGTGGCCTAAGAATGAGGCTTATTATTTACTATAGTAGACCATGTAGTGAATGTGTACAGAAAGTTTAATCAAAATTGGCTCGTACGTTTTTGAGATATGGCTGTCCATAGATTGGTTTTTGTCAGCACTAGGCTTGTAAAATCAATGTGGCTCCGGAAATAGGCGTGGCCTAAGAATGAGGCTTGTATTTTAGTATACTAGACCATGTAGTTAATGTGTACAGAAAGTTTAATCAAAATTGGTTCGTACGTTTTTGAGATATGGCTGTCCATAGATTGGTTTTTGTCAGCACTAGGCTTGTAAAATCGATGTGGCTCCGGAAATAGGCGTGGCCTAAGAATGAGGCTTGTATTTTAGTATAGTAGACCATGTAGTGAATGTGTACAGAAAGTTTAATCAAAATTGGCTCGTACGTTTTTGAGATATGGCTGTCCATAGATCGGTTTTTGTCAGCATTAGGCCTATAAAGTTATTGTGGCTCCGGAAATAGGCGTGGCCTAAGAATGAGGCTTGTATTTTAGTATACTAGACCATGTAGTGAATGTGTACAGAAAGTTTTATCAAAATTGGCTCGTACGTTTTTGAGATATGGCTGTCCATAGATTGGTTTTTGTCAGCACTAGGCTTGTAAAATCGATGTGGCTCCGGAAATAGGCGTGGCCTAAGAATGAGGCTTGTATTTTAGTATAGTAGACCATGTAGTGAATGTGTACAGAACGTTTTATCAAAATTGGCTCGTACGTTTTTGAGATATGGCTGTCCATAGATTGGTTTTTGTCAGCACTTTGCCTATAAAGTTATTGTGGCTCCGGAAATAGGCGCGGCCTAAGAATGAGGCTTGTATTTTAGTATAGTAGACCATGTAGTGAATGTGTATAGAAAGTTTTATCAAAATTGGTTCGTACGTTTTTGAGATATGGCCATCTATAGATTGGTATTTGTCCAAAAATAGGAGAGGTCTAAAATGAGGGTAGTAATATAATACAGTAGACCATGTATTCAAAGTAATGTATTAAGTATAATCTATAGATATTTTTGTATTTGTTCTTTTTTTAAATTATAAAATTTAATTTTTAATAATATAATTTAATCCAGAAGTGATTGAACTGGTTCAGGAACTAGGTTAGTTGTAGTTCAGGAACTAGGTCAGGAGTAGTTCATGAACCAGGTTAGGATTCAAGTCAGCGGATTAGTTCTTTTTATGGATGGAATCTATGGCCAGTTTCACACTGCTTAAAATTCTAAAACCCTAACATGTCCTTAGCTCAGATTGACAAGGTTCTATCTGGACATTATCTAGTTTTGATAAAAAACGCCCCTCAAAGATTTAGTTTATTACTGTTCGACAATTTAAAAGAAAAATCGTATTATCTTAATGTATCTTTGTGAAAACGGGATTCCCTCATTTTCAGTTTTTGTTTGTGTACTTGGCTGCAGTATAATAAGAGGCCACCAACACAATTGAACCATTGATATCATGATATTCATGACCATCTAAAAATTCAGAAATCAAAATGTCAGACTAGATTACGTAATAGATATTTGAAATAACACTATAGTTCTGTTGGTTTTAAATCTTAAAAATAAATTATTGTTGTCAGTATAATAGGTGTCCAACACTCAAGTGATCAATAATACTGATTTATCAATATTCATAAGTAAAGAGTCCCTCGATACAACTACTAATATCAAATTATGCCATATTTTAATTACGTATTTCAAATTATAATGTAAAACGGGTACTTTGGGATTATACCGACCACACCCAGACATGAATCGTTATTTCACATTTCGTTTCTACTGATTACTAGATTAGCGTAGAACAATATTTCGTCAATATAAAACAGGAATTGTCTTATCGCAAACACCTCCCCATCCTCAGACAGAGGTCAAAGTCGAGCGTCTAGTAGATAACGTGATTGCAGAGTCTCGCCGCCCGTTCAGCTGGTGCATCGCTTTGTTGTACTTCCGTGTTTTACCTCTACATTTCTCCAAACACAAAAATTCAACAAAAACAAACATTTACCAAACTAAACTTTTTATTAAAAAAACACTCAAAACTTGTTTTTATTCTTGATCACATTCCGCCACCCAAAATGCGAGTGCCTCCGGCCATCAGCGCGGGCTTCGGCAGCACCTTCGGTGCTGCCCCGCGCTGATGTCGACGAAAGAAAAACATCCCTCGAGATAGTACCTATCAGTAAAATATCAAATTCTAGAGGGGCTAATCAGAAATATAAATTGAATTGTAATGGAAAAGGCAATGATGTACCGTGCAAATCACGTGATGCCGCGCGGCCTGCCGTAATCAGGATTCTCGAGAAAGATAAGATAACAGCGACAACAATACCGATCACAATACCTGGAAATGCTTGTAAGTTTGTAATTTTTGTAATTGAAGAGTTGTTTTTTTCGTTCTATCATGTTTGTTTCTATAAATTTCTATTTTTGTGTTCTTCATACTGGTGTGGTCGGTATAATCCCAAAGTACCGTAAAACGTAATAATGTTATGGTGAATAAAAAGCAATCTGGGATATGCATTTATAACATATAACAAACAAACCAGTATCACATTTACTTGCTTTTTACTATTTTGAAGGATAAATATGTCTGATACAAATAAAATGTGCATAAACCACTGCACTTGCTGCCATTACAGACAGATCTGCAGTATTAGTGTTAGTAAAAGGTAATTCAGTTGTAACTCATGGGTGGAGTGCGATAAACGGATCCGGAATTCTAGACTATCAATTGATATAAAAATTTGCATCTATAGTCCTCAATAACAATCATGTTTTTAAATTAAAATATGAATTTAATATTTACAGTGATGATGTCATAAATAATAAATGAACCAGAACAATCAAAAATAGGAAAACTCATAAGTAATTAAAAAATGGCGGGTAGGGTACGATAAGCGGACCCGGTTTTTTATATCGAAGAATATAGTCATCGATACCTAATATTCGCATCTCAAATCCTAGACTATCAATCGATATAAAAGTACCTATAGCCCTCAATAACAATCATATGTTTTAAATTAAAATATGAATTTAATATTTACAGTGATCAAACAAATTATTATAACCAAAATTAGGAAAACTGAAGACGACCATACTTACTCCTCTCACAGTTACAGTTGTTGCTTTCCCACAAATTTCACATAATGGGTTTTTTGGTACGAATCTAACATGTTGAAGCCACGAAAAAGCAACGTCGTGTAGTTTTCTAAAATTGACTGTCATTTTTAATAATCAGAATTACTTATGTAAAATTAAAATATTATTCTATGTGTATTATTTTCGAGTGTTTACAGCTGTTGATATAGATTATTTAAGTTAATAGTTCAAAATAATTAATCAGTATCGATTGATTATATCAATGGTTATGATTAAGTAAATATCGTTTGCCAATTTTGATATAAAAAACCGGGTCCGCTTATCGTACCCTACCCAAAATGGTATAAATAATAAAAGAACAAGAACGATCAAACAAGTTCTAAACAAAAATATGAAAACACATAAATAATTAAGAATTGATAACAAACATATGGAATGGAAAAATAATTGATAACAATAATTAGAATAGAAAATGGAAACTTGGAGAATTATCTATATGTTTTCTCCTGGGTAGCAATTTTTAACTGCTTTTAGGAAGTGGTTGAATGCGTCTTCAGAAAATCGTACCTCTCTTCTATATAAATATTCATAGAGATGACCTGCGAGAAGGTCGGCTGGTATACCACTTTTCAAACTGCATTTTACGGCTTTCCACGAACATTCAACTGTCTGAGTGTTGGCACCTGTTGCTGGGTCTAAAAAGTTTTCACTATTATTGACAGTAAAATAGACAAAACCACATTCACTTAATCCAAAATACGCTTTCTAGATGTCTTTGACTATGGTTGTTTCAGGCTTTAAATTTCTTAATAATAGAGAATGAGGGTTTTAGCATCTCGTTTTTTTTTTCAGGACAAATCTCAATTCCATCTTTTTGTCCTTCTGGTATGGTTTCAATTAAACCTAAAATCCAGGTTCCTTCTACTAACCTCCCTTTGTTATATTTTTGTTTTAATTTTGAAATTTTCACCACCACTCCCAAGATCCCCAAGCTTTTCTTCCTTATTAAACTGTTCATCAAACCATACAAAATAAACGTCTTTGCAAAACAACAGCCAGTCATATATCATACTACTTAATGGGCTGTGTAAATCCAAACTACACTCAAGAATTAAAAACTCAAAGTTTGTCTGATTTCTGGGAAAAAAGTACATAGAAAAAAAACTCACATGTTGCACAGTCCAAACTTTGATTCTTCAAAGAAACTATTCTTCAGTACATTTTTACTAAAATTATGTCCACCATTACCTTTTTTTTTTGCATCGGATATTTGCTCCTCTCACAGTTACATTTGTTTCTTTCCCACAAATTTCACATAATGGGTTTTTTTGGTTCTAGTCCAATATGTTGAAGCCACGAAAAACATGTCATCATCTTTGACTGTCATTTTTAATAATTAAATGTTACTTTTGTAAAATTGAGATATTACACGTGTGTTTATTTGAAACGGTTTACAACTGTTAATATAGATTATTTAAGTTAATTGTTCAAAATAATTAATCAGTATAGATTGATAATATCAATGGTTATGATTAAGTAATATCGTTTGCCAATTTTTAAAAACACCGGGTCCGCTTATCGTACCCTACCCTACCCTAACCTATACCGAGATATTTCTGTTTCATTAACAGCTGAGCTGAATGATTTTTTCTCATAAAGATTTTTTGGTTTTGGGTTACTCGGTAACTAGTAACAGCCCAAGCCATTTTGTGCAAGCAATGTGGCATATATTAGCAATAGAAATATTACTACACTATGCATTGTTGTAGTGTGATATGAATGGGTTTGGATTAGGTTATTGTAAATATGTTTCTAGTAGTACCAGAGTTAAACATGACCTTCACAAGCTTACGTGATCTGAGCTTGAATTTTTGGTAATATCTGGAGGGATGTTTTTCCTTTTTTTTCAGCAGTGCGGGATGGTGCCGAAGGTGCCACTGTGGCATTTCCGATCGGTACTTTCCCCATCTTAAATCACGGCCTAAATCTTACAATATGCTTGGAGGTTGGGCAAATACTGATCAGAAATGTCACTGGCCATCAGTGTGGGTTTCGGTGGCACCACCCTGCTTTTCTTTGACATATAAAACTATTATAGTGTCACTATAATACAATTTGTTCGAAAGTAATTGAAACAAAGTTCAACCATGTGTGTGGTATTTGAGTAATAGCCAGTAGAGACAGAAGATACTGTTATTTGTTAATATCTGTTACAAAAATAATGTGTTATTACGTACCTGTGATCTGTTACCATAGCATGTATGTGTTGACTTATTACGTATCTGTGACCTATTACCATAGTAGCATGTGTGTTGAGTTATTACGTACCTGTGACCTGTTACTATAGTAGCATGTGTGTTGAGTTAATTAACGTACCTGTGACCTGTTACTATAGTAGCATGTGTGTTTGAGTTATTACGTACCTGTGACCTGTTACTATAGTAGCATGTGTGTTGATTTTATTACGTATCTGTGACCTGTTACCATAGTAGCATGTGTGTTGAGTTATTACATACCTGTGACCTGTTACTATAGTAGCATGTGTGTTGAGTTATTACATACCTGTAACCTGTTACCATGGTTGAATGTTAGTATACAAAAATTTAACTAACTTGCTACAATGTAATATAGACTGATAAACTAATAAATTTATAAACAGGTTAATTCAAATTTCACTATACAACACAATATTATTGTGTACTACGAAGTCCTTATCTACTATTTGTTATTAGGCCACATGCGTACGTATTATAAATATAAAAAGTTGAAGATAACCTTGACAAGCACTCACATGACCTGAATTTTATTTTGGGTACTATCTCAAGGAATGTTTTTCCAGAAGGGTGGGATGGCACCGTGGGGGCTACCGAAGGTAGTACTTCTGGCCAGGGCATTTATGATCGGCAATTTTCCATGATCAGATCACGTTAGATGACTTGTAACGGAAATACCGATCATAAATGCCACTGCCAAAAATATGGGTTTCAATGGTGCCTTCTGTGTTACTCTGCACTACTGGGGGAGAAAAAAGAAAAAAATTCCTCGAGATATTACCTCAATTCAAAATCAGATCACTTAAGCACTCATAGATGTTAAAATTATGAAATATAAAATTACTGAAACACGAGAAATGGGGACACATAAATAAATTGCTGCAAGCGACACAACTGCAGCGGAAGCGGTAATCAACCTACTGCTGGCAACTATGAGTATCATCTGTGTTTTTTAAAAATCTAAACTGGCTTGGCGTTATCTGCCTACATCTAACAGCGACCTTGACTAGTACTGCTTGACCGTACAACAATGCAGATACCCAAACAATAATCAAAACTTATGCTACATTGTCATGTTTCCCCGGTAAAAACCATACATCTTTATAATTAATAAGTACGCAGAAGGCTTTCATAGGTGACATAACAGGCCACAGGCTGTATCCCTTGTACAAAAAGCTAGTACAAAATCAGTTAATCTGAGTGAGTCTGATGTTGATAAATTGGATTGTAAACCAAAATTGGTTTATATTTACTCTTGTAGTGGAGCCAGGAAGATAAATCTAGATCTTTACTTTGACTACCTTATTTTCCCCACTTCCACTGCCTCAGTTTTTTTAATTGTTTCAGAGCGATGGCAAGTCTATCAATGACTGATTGCACAGAACCTAGATATGTGGTTGGTGTGGATGTCGGAACAGGTAGTGTGCGAGCAGCTCTGGTGACTATTGACGGAGAGCTTATCAAAATGGCCATTCATCCCATTCAGACGTGGAACTTCAAACCGGGTTTTAACCCACCAATCATCTGACGACATCTGGAATAGCTGCTGCAAAGTCATCAGGGTAATGCAATGCAAAAGTTCCCTCATCTTTTAATATTTAATGTATTAAATACCTGATCTACTTATAACAGCTTGCTCTCACCCTTACTTAGATCATTATATAATTCATTTTATCTATACCTGTAATATTGTATATTATTAATGAAATTGTCACTTATAAAACATATCATAGTACAGTAGGTAGTAAATCCTTTAATGCGTAATAAACCATTATCGTGTTATGATAAGGAATTTTACATACTTTAAACTCTTCTGAATCTTACGATATCTGTTTTAGTATCAAGAGAGTATTTCTACACAATTTAGAAAAATTATTTTTTTCCAAACAGGAATTTACGTGGCTATTTATTACTTTGTGTTCTCTTCATCCTATTTATTGAAATAAAACAAGTAATTTGGTGAGTATAAAAAAAAATGAGATTAACTTTTTAAATATCGGAACATGTTTTATTAATATTTAAAGCCTTAGTTGTCTGAGAGAATGATCGGAATCCTATATAAATCTCAGTCCAACAAGTATACTTTATAGCTTTTATACTTTAGCTGGTAACACAAGAAAAGCTATTGGTATTTTCTCTAGCAAAGGAATGAGATCTTGTACAAACGTTCATCCCTTTTCTTGAATTACAAGAACGTAGAAGTACGCCACACCACTTTACACGTAACGGACTTCACTGAGGTTGAAGTGCAAATTTTCAAATCTGGATTAATTTTTTAATTACAAAAATTTATATTTCTACCAACCATAAAAAAATAAAAAACCTTAGGTTTGATCACAATATTTATTATTATAGTGTTCTCTAGTTTATTGTAAATAAAATTGTACCAAATATAGTCTTTAAAAAATAATTTTTTCTGAGTGCTAATTGTTTTTTTTTTTGTAAGTACTGTAAAGGAACCTCTGAACAGGCTTGCCTTAGAGGCCCTAGATTTTCTTAAATTTCCTTCTTGTGTCAATATTTACCTACTGTAATATGTACATACTGTATATTGTAATAGTTAAGGCTGTTTTCAAGCAAAACTACTAAGTTAAGTAATAAAATAATGGTCAGCCTGACAAGAGAATTATTAAATGTTGAAATAAAAGTGTACATTTTGTTAAATGTTGAAATTTAAGAAAATAAAATTCTTTATTCTTTAGTTAGGTTTACAGTTTATAACAATTTAGAAACATTAAAAAAATTTTATGTGTTTTTGATCACGAAACTCACGCTTCTTGTAGCACTTTCAATTTTTGTGCAAAGAGTCATACATACATAATTATTCTGAAACTAGACTAAATTTGTCACATTTAGGCTATCTTGGAATTTAAAATTTTTATACCGAACTATATTTTCCATGCACACCCCTCCCCCCTTTTTTACATGCAAATAACTAGTATATATTGAAAGTTTTTCAAAAACCATGATGGTTCTTGGGAATCTGATCACACTTTTATAAGTCAGAAACTGTTTTATGATTTGGTATTTATTTACACAGCTAAAATAAATAATACTCCATTTTCAATATGAATGAATTGTTATGTCACCCTTAGGAGGTGGTAGCTGAAGTTCCAGCAGATTCTGTTAAAGGCGTGGGGTTTGATGCTACTTGTTCTCTGGTGGCATTGGACAAGACTGGATCTCCAATCTCTAATCAGCCCTGGTGGTAAAGTATTTTTATGTTGTAAAAATAGCGTAAGAATGTATGTTTTCTCCATTTATTATTATTGTTTTAGGTTTTAGTTCGCACATACTGCATATATATTGAAAACAATTTTGAGTTGCTTGAATGACAAAATTTTAGGATTTAAATCTTTTGGAGCTGACATATGCCTATTGTGTGATGGAGGTGATGAAGTTTGATCATGCCAATTTCAGAGCAAGGTAAACACTACAAGATATATCTGAAATGCTTGGATAACTTGGGCACAGGGGATATTACAGCAAGAGAAAAATGTTAATTTTTAGCTCACTCAGTTTTATTGTTCTTTAAAATGTAATGTTAGACACTTTCTTAGCTTGAGACTTTCCACTGTAAAACATGGTGCATCCCAGTCAAGCATACAGGGATCATATGCTGGTACATCTAGAACTGTTTGGTCCCATTTTATAATACTGGATAAAAGGGTGCAGAATGCTGTCATAGCTGGAGCAGAACTTATTAAGCTATATTTTTACTGGCAATTAAAGTTGCAAGAGAATTTGTGCAGCTGCTGCCACATGATGTGTACAAGAATGTGGAATTTTAATCACTGGAGTATGGCAAGAATTTGCAAAAGCCGCTGTCGCTGGTTGTTGCAGAAATTAACACAGAATCTGTTTATACACAACAATCATATCTCGGCAATGTTTAGAGTCTAAATTTTAATGTTCAATGTTTGCTTTACAATTCTTGGGAACAACAGCTGTCCTACTCTGATCACAAGCACAGGGATCTGTTTAGACTTGATAATTTTACCCTCCGACATTCTTTCCAGTTCTCATAATCGGCTGTCCGGCACGAGTCACAACATCGCTCCATGAGAGCTCTTGTGCCCATTTAGACATAAGTAGGATACAAAAAACTTGTGCATTTTCTTGCCAGAAGCTTTGTATCGCATGTAGCAATTAAGGTCCGTGCCTTTTTGTCTATTCGTGGGAATTTTCTAAAATTCATGTATGTAAAATTTACAGTTTGTTATATTTTGGTTATAATCTGATATTAGTAATTTATTATTAGTAAATCTGTCAAATATGAACTGTTTGTTTGAAACATTGCATTTCTCAGATAACACACAAATATTTCTCTTGGTTAGGAACCACAGCTTGCAAGGCTGCATGGTCTACTAAAGTTAAACTACTGTAGTGTAGTGATGTTGAGCTGGGATTATTTCCAGTGGGAAGGAAATTTATAAATGGGAATATTTCCAGGAAACTTCCTGAAGGCTTTATAAGTTCCCAAAACGAGGGAATTTCTGAAATAACTCATTTAAATTGGTTTTATTTTGTCTTGAAAACAGCTTTCAAACCTCAATAGGTTCTAAATGATCATTAATAAAGCCAAATAACAAAGATTGTTATATGCCATGGCAAAAATTTCAATCATGGAAGAAACTGAAAATCAGTTTGGACATGATGCGATGGAAGATGATGATGATGAAAACTAATTATTAACACATAACAACTAGCCTACACTCATTTACTGAGCACAATTTAATAATAGCCAATAAAGTGTTTTTCTTTTTTTTGGAAGACCTGATCTGAACAAATAGTGAAGATATCAAATAACTAGCATAGGTGCCCACTGACCTATACTTTTAAGAGGAAATCGTAAATTCCCGGAAGGAAACTTATTAATTTTGGGAATATTTCCGGCAATGTATAAATTCCTGGAATTTTTACATCACTAGTATGGATATATAAGTCAATGCTTGTACTCTGTGTTAGAGACACTCATGCAAAGGAAATAATCTGTAACAGGAGAAACTCAACAGAATGTAATACTGTGGATGGACCATCGTGCCGACAAAGAGGCAGAGGCCGTTAACGCTCGCTACGAGACATCCAGTGTTGCAGTCTGTGGGAGGCAAGATATCACTGGAGATGCAAGTGCCGAAACTGATGTGGCTGAAAAAGAATTTACCAGAGACATGGAGGAATGTGGATGCTTTCTACGACCTTCCAGATTTCCTCACGTGGAAATCCACCGGGGCTGAATCGAGGTATGAAATTTAAAGTTAAAAAGTGATAAAGGAAGTACGCAAATCTGTTTATACTGTGGGCATTTTGAATTTGTTAGTAAGTTACCAAAAGAAAAACTCTAGAACTGGATAAAATTAAAAGCCATAAAGTTGAATGCCTTAATTAATCTGTAATGCTGAAAACCTGGCAGAACTATGAATTATGCATTTTTGTGAAAATCTAAGGGAAATAGGCATTTTTTATGTGTTTAACAACATATTTGGTACTAAAATAGTCATATAAAATTATCTCTGTTCTTGATATCAATTTATTAATATTAAAAAGTAAATAAAATTATGTATTGGTAGTTAAGTAATAATGATTAAAGTCTGAAAATAAATAAACTAACACTACCACTTCACAAATAAAGAAATCTGCCCCACTTTATTTGAATTTTTTTAATGTATTGAAATCTAATCATACATCTATAACAGGATTAAAATTATAATAAATATGAAAAAATTTCTTTATTCGAAAAACTAACTTAATATTTCTGTAAAGCCTCACCAGTGAATATATTTGTTTAAAGCTATATAGAAAGGTTTGTCCACAAAGTAAGTTTTTGTTTCTAATTCTATCCGCGGCACCACTGCGATCGCAGTTCCTGATTCAAGGAGAAGAAACAACACAATTTTGAGATTGGCTACTTACAATGATCTTTGTAATGTATGTTTGTAATGATCTTTGTAAATGCTTCTTTATGTCAGTGTTAATGGAAAATGCTGTCACTTGTGAAATCAGATATATGACTTGTTTTCTGAATTCAAAGAAAGCTAAACCAATTGAAATTCTGCAAATCTGCGAAGTTTACGGACAAAATGCTATGAGTGATTGAATAGTTAGAAGATGGATCAAATTGTTCAATGAAGGACGTTATAAAGTGCTCCAATGAAGAACGAAGTGGATGCCTGTCTTTGGTTACTGATAGACTGGTTCACACAATTGAAGAGAAAGTTTACAATTAGTGCAATTTTGCTGAGGAATTTGTACAAATCTCACGATCACTAATTTATAAAATTACTGAAAAACTGAAATTTCAAAACACTTTTGCTCACATTGGGTACCCAAAATTCTTACTGAACAACACAAAAAAACAATGGATGGGCACTGGGCAGTGCACTTCAGTTTTGACATGCTATGATGAGACGGTGATGATTTTCTTTCTCTGATAGTCACAGGGGATGAAACTTGGGTATCTTAAGACACCCTGAAAACTAAATGACAATTGATGGAATGGAGGCTTACTTATAAGGTAAAGGTCAAGTCCAAGTAAATCTTGACACCTTGAACAGTCATGTGCAATCTGTTTTTGAGACAGAAGACATTTTTTGATTGATTTCTTACCACGAGGCCAAACAATCAATGCAGATGTTTACTGCAAGACTCTTAAGAAATTGCACCACGCAATAAAGAAACAAGCACTGAGGATTACTGTCAAAAAGTGTTGATGTTTTTCCACAATAATGGCCGACCTCACCTTGACACTGTGGACAAAAAAACTCCTACAGGAATTAGGCTGGGACGTGTTTGACCATCCTCTGTACAGCCTGGATCTTGCTCCTAGTGACCTTCAATCTCTTCTCTACACCTGAAATCTTTCCTTGGTGGTCAACACCTCAACGATGATGATGAGCAGAAAAAACATCAACCTGGTTGATAAAGACAGGCAGCAACCTTTTATGAAGAAGGCATACAAAAAATTGTGCCACACTATGACATGTGCCATTATGGTGGGGCCTGAGCCAGGTTGTGAGATAGCTCCAACAGCAAAGCTCTTGTAAAAGATTGGGAAAAGAGGATAAGAAACTGTAATTGGAATAGAGCCTCAGGATTAAGACAAATCTAAAATGTTTATCTCTCCTTATGCTAAAGGGTGGGCATCTCTCCTAGATCAGAGTAAGGAGGGTGTAAGAATGATATTAGGTATGTTGACAGGACATGGCCCCCTAAGGAAACATCTTATGAGGGTGGGCTTTAGCCAGACTGACAAATGTAGACTCAGCGGAGAAGAGGAGGAATCAGCGGAGCATATTTGGTTAAATTGTCCTGCCATATCAAAAATTCAGAAAAGATTCCTGGAACATATCTCCTCAGTCCCAAGGACATCAGAGAATAGGAGCCGTCAAATCTGATCGGCTTCTGTAAAAGTCTCAGATTCTGAGGACACAAATATAAGTAAGGGAGGGGCAAAGGTCTTTTTAGGACTAAGTGCGGGGACAAACCGTCTTTGTCCCTCAGGATTAAAAAAGACTACACACAGGATGTGACTACACGCACAAAAGAAAAGTAATTTAAGAATTGTAGATTTTTGTACAATAAATATCTGTTCTGTTTTTGGACACGTTTCTTTATATAACCAAATGGAACTTACTTTGTGGACTAACTTATAGAACCTGATCTCCAACTGTTGTACTGTTGTGACACAGATCACTCTGCTCGGTGGTCTGCAAGTGGACATACGAAGCCAGCGGAGAGGGGACACAAGGCTGGAACAAGCAGTTTCTTCACCCAAGTGGGACTGTCAGATTTTACTGGCGGATGACTGTAGGAAAATAGGTGAACCATTTCTTGCAGGTATTCATAAGCCCATTCCTACCTGTGCTGTGTGTTCCCTTTAGCTGCATGGTGTTTGAGGTATGCGCTATTTCTTCACTGGCTGTCCTTCGCATGGTTAACCCATTGAGGTAAATACACACGCTGGTTGCACAATGCAGCCCGAGACTGATGCGTTTGACCACATATCGTATAATTTTGAATGTTTACTACATGATGTTGAAAATGTCTCATCTAAGTATTTAGATACAACAAACACAAAATATTTTAAATTGTTAAGGGTGGCCGTCTAATTATTCTTTTTATTCTTGGTTTTATTTGTTTTGAAACCATTCTTTATATTGTGTAACAGTCTGTTTACATTGCATGTAATAATGAAACATGATTCTGAAGTTGACAAAGTGTTATATATTTATTCATATAAAGCGTTGAATAATTGGTATAAATAATTCATTAAAGTAATATTTTTCTTTGGTCTTGTTTTATTTTAAATTACTTTTATACATAAGGAAGTATTTTCTTACAACATTTTTAACCCTTTCAGTACCAGACTTTTTTCAGTATTAGTCAGAAGTGCCAATGTTATTTTTATTAGCGGTATTCAAGTGCCAATGTTATTTTTAATTAGCGGTATTCAAGTGCCAATGTTATTTTTATTAGCGGTATTCAAAATTGCCATGCCATTTTTAGCAATTTGTATAAGTTATTATAAAATGTCGTAACTTTGTTATTTAATGGCTAATTTTTTATAATTTTGTTTTGATTTGTACGTAAATGTGTGTATTAACACTGCATTTACTCAAAAAGGTATAAAAATATAAGTACTCACATTCAATTAAACATCAAGCACACTAAAAGAACACTTTAACCTTCAACATATCTACAAAATTGTATCCAATTAATACTTAATTAAAATATGATAAAAAACATGTATTTTTAATGCAAATTGGGATAAAATTCATATAACAATATAATGTATTATATTTTTTCAAAACATCCTGTTTACGTTTGGCATTGAGATTTAAATTTTATAATTTTATCACTAATAGAAAAATGTTACAAGGGTAAAGCTCTAGACTGTACCACATTTAATTGCTGCCGCCCTGCCACCAGGCCTGCAAAGACTGAACTACTACCATAACCGAACTACCTCATTGGGTTAATCAAATGTGTTTGAATCATCTTTTTGTTTTGAAGGAAACAGGATGTTTCCGGACATTTGCCATCGTTCAGTGAAACAAGAAATCAGTAACACTACGTTTCGAGATCTGCAATCTGATCTCTTCTTCAGGTAAAGAACTAACCTAATACCTTGTTTGTACAAACTAAGTTTGTAATTATGTAATAGGTTAGTTCTTTACCTGAAGAAGAGATCAGATTGCAGATCTCGAAAACGTAGTGTTACTGATTTCTTGTTTTCACTGAACAATGGCAAATGTCCGGAAAAATCCTGTTTCCTTCACAATCCTTCCATCGTCAAAAAATAACACTTCAAACTTTTGTTTTTCATTGCACAATTGTGTTTTATGTGGGTTTGTAATTTACACTTTAAGAATTTGGAATTTTTACTTTTGAGGTTCTTTGCCAATAAAAAATAGTACACCATTTATCATCGAAAATGCCATTTTAAAACGTAGATACCAGTTATATAAAAAACAGCAACTCAGCTTCTTTTCTAGAATATGTAGTTCTGCTTACTTGTCCGTTAATTTGTTTTTGAATGGGTAAGGATAACGGTTTTCAGCTTCTAATTATGTGTTTTTTAAGCAGACCTTGCAACGATGGTCCATAAAGTGACTATGGCCAGACATTTTCTAACAGTCCTAGACACTTGTACATTTTGATCCTCCAAAAATCGACCATTTGTGTCTAAAAACATTAGAGGTTCCAACCGATATAGAAAATAGTATGCTGAAATTGGAGCTTAGTTTGTGATAAGATAACACTTGTCATCCACTGTCCACTAATTCTAGTGCTATCGCTTAAGAGCTGGTTTCTAGAAGAAACAAAACCTTTAAAGATTTATCTCTCCGTGGCAACTGGTGTTAAACCTCATGCACTTTTACGGTTTTGTAGTTTTTTTAAAATCTCATAGTTGCTCATGGGAGATGGGAGATACATAACTTATTAATATGCATTATGCATCCAATACTTTTATTAGTTTTGTTGTACAAAAGTACAAAACCATTTTGAGATTTTTCTAAAATAGTCAATAAAAATATCGTAAAAAATGAAATAGAAGCCGCGTTTGGAATGCGTATAATAATGTGTGTAAAAGATACTTGAGGTTTATAACTTAGTTCCCCAATGGGGGAAAAATACTCTAAGGTACTTGATATCTTTTATTTGTTCATAAGACACACACTCTATTGTAACATTAAATTTTGTAATTGGTGAAAATTTTTACGTTTTATCAGCTTAAAACATAAGTAGTAGTTTATACAAAATATACGCAAAGCAAGATCTAATCAACCCATGGTATTTTCGTCAGTCTTAATGGCGTAAGCCGGGAGCAACAAAAGCCTGTGGCGGACTTCGAATCAGACATGGCTGTTGATTAATTAAATCTGCTCATGGTGGTAAAAAAGAGTTGTGTATAAGAATAGTTTGGTAAGCACAAGAATATCAATGTTCTATGATTTAACTACATCAGGAGGGAGTGTGAAATTACAGCCTAGCTGTGAAGTGGGGTTATGAAGCAAGCAGCAAACACCAGCTGGAAACACTTAAAGCACTACTGCTTTGGACCACAGTGTTATGGTACATTGCTGTAGTGTCGAGGCACACCACATGTAAAAATGTAATTTTATAGTAACGATCATAATGTGCCTATTCCTGCTCCCATTGTAGTTTGGCTTGGCCTATATTTTTTACTTCCTGAATACTATTTTTTGTCCCTTTTCTTTAAAAAATGCCGTGTGTAAATAAATATATTCAAAACTGTTGAAAAAGAAAAAAAGAAAAGAAGCGGTAATTCTTCTTGAAAAAAATGTTTTCTTTTATTTTGTTTGAATACCTTGTTGTACAGGTAACATAGTACTAGCACCTGGTACCACCCCTGTGGGCTCTGGTTTGAACAGTCCAGGCAGCCGGAACAAGCTGGGTCTGCGGGGTTGGATACACCTGTTGCTACTTCTAATCATCGATGCCCATGTCTGGAGTGTGGCTGGGTATGATTGGC
>NW_025783945.1:0-26722 GCF_021130785.1 Homalodisca vitripennis
TTGACAGGATAATTTATAGACTCCAACATTTTTCACTGTTACAATGTGATAATCTTCCGCAATAGAATATTTTATTGTGCGTAACGGGCATCCAGCTTTTGTAAACAGTTTGTAGATTACATCATATTGCATATTCCACAGCGTGGTTTATTGCATGGATTGGGCAATTTGTGTTTGAAATTTTGGACTGTTGTCTTTATCTTTAAAATGTATTTTAGAGATGAACTAATAGATTTATTCAGATTTAGGTGTGTGTCTTTTGAGAAATTAATTCTACGAGGTCCTATTAAAACAACTATCCCTTTTGTTTTCTGGGAGATTTGTTCCAATATTTTGTAGGCGGTTCTTCATAATTCTCATCTTACTTTGTAATAATCCAGGATGGTACTCGAGTTATCAAATTCTGGCATCTTTTTTCACACAACACTTAACAACATGGTTTGTTGTTTTTAGGCTTAGTTTCCCTACTATTTCATCTGTTAATTAATTTTGCAGAGGTAATTCCTCTTGTTGATTTAATGAATTTGATAATGTTGTTACATAATTTTGGAAGTCAGTGTCTATCTGGTACATAGATTCATATAGCTCTTATGCGAGAGCAAGACCCTCTGGGTATAGATATTCTTTACATACTGTGGGATGGCAGCTCATCATAATGTAAATATTGCATACTAATATTGTGTCCTTGAACCATGAACTTTAGTTTTTAAAAAACGACTCGCTTTTGTTTAAATAAAACGTCTATATCAAGGAAGGTCAACCAGAATTTGGCGATGTTTTCCAAGGGTGAAATTTAGGTGATAGAAAAAATCGTTTTTTAAAATTCTTCTAGGAATTGTTTTCCCAAATGTTCCATTCCATTATTCCAAACAAGAAATAATATCATCAAATATAACGAAAACCAAGCCAAGGGTTGAAATTTTTGGGTTGATAAAAAGTTTTTCTCGAGTAACCCCATAAAAAGATTGGCGTATGAAGGAGCCATTTTTGTCCCCATCGCTGTGCCCTTTATTTGAAGAAAGTTTTTGTCTAGAAACTTAAAATTGTTCATAGTCAAGATCATAGTAATTAAATGAGTGATAAAATTAGAAGTGGGTAAATTGTTTTTCGGTCTTTCATCTAAAAATTTCCCAATTGCTTCGACGCCCTCGTCATGTGGAATATTGGTGTAGAGTGATTCTACGTCAACTGTAGCTAATATTATTTCACCAGATAATGGTTGAGGAATTTCCGATAGTCTTTCTAAGAAATGATTGGTATTTTTGATATAGGAGGGCAACTCTCTAACAAAAGGTTGTAGAATGTCATCTACGTAAGCAGAAATTTTTTCTGTAGGAGCTCCAATACTTGCAAACAATAGGCCAGCCTGGAGGAGGTCTTACTAGTTTGTGTGGTTTAGGTAACATGTAGAATACAGGTGGACTTTGGTTGTGTTGGGATTAAAGTTTTAAGTATATTATCAGAAATATTTTGCTTGGGGCCATTTTCTAAGAGATATTCTTTGATTTCTGCACTAAAATCGTTAGTTGGGGTCTTTTTCCAGAGTCATGTACACAGTAGAATCTTGTAATTGCCTGTTAAGCCTCATTAATATAATCACTCCTATTCAAGATTACTGTTAGAATTTCCCCCCTTAATCGGAAGGTAAAAAATTACGATATTTTTGTTATATTTTAAAGACTTAATGGCTTTTTCTTCCTTAGATGTTATATTTTTTAATTGTGGCAAGTTTTCAATAAATTTTTGATCAGATACATTGGCTAATATTACATTTAGAAAACTGCTCAATAGGATGGTCATTGGGCAGGGGTGAGGGCTGCCATCCAGACTTTGGTTGAAATTTTTTAAGGGAAAGCGGCAATGGCTTCATTGACATTGTTCTTATTTTCATGTTTACTGAAATAAAAATTTGATTCTAGTATCTCGTGCAAAATTCCAATGCGTCAGCAATCAAATTAATATGGTTGAACCTTGGGTAGGGGAAAAAGTTAATCCTTTTGTTAAAATTGAAATTTCATTAATATTAGGTGTATAATTTGACAAATTCTCAACTTTTACAGAAGGGTTTGTTGGTGGTTATAGATTATCTCTCTGTTCTAAAACTGTACCTTGCTGTAAATATTTTATTATTGGATGGTTCTTGATGTGGTGAAATAAGGTTTAAATTGACAATTTCTTCTGAAGGTTGAGACTTAGAGAAATGCATGAAATTATTGTATCCTGGCAAGTCATTTCCTGTATATTGTATACACAATTTTGATAACTTTTTAAGTAACCTCTTAGATTTTTTAGCCATAAACAGTTCAGTTTGTATCATTATTTTATTTATATTCATGATTATATTAGGAAAGAGCGAAGTCATATCCTCAAACAATATTTTCAGTTTCCTTCCATGTTGCTGTGACAATAGCTGATAGGATATGGCAACCAATATTGAAAGGTCAAAAACTAGTTTTTTTACCTAAAGCAATTACATCGTCGTGAAGGGCAGGTGGGAGTCCGGACAATGGAAACTTAGGTTGAAGCCCTTTAGGAGTAAATCCAAGGGACAAACAAGAACATATGAAAAGAATACTGCAGTTGAGATTAGCGATTTTTCTACAATGATGCTTCTAGATGAATTCATATTAATATTGGAATATAAATAATTATTCTCTGTGAAAAGGAGTGAGAGTTAACAGAAACAAAAGAAAGAATTAAAAGAAAGGCGAGGTAAGTAACTAACCAAACAAAAATTATAGTTACCAATTGGTTTATAGTTTCTTGTGATATATCTCACAGCTCTGAAAATGTCAAACGGACTCTTATAGGTATAAAAGAAAACAAAACATGTTTCTTCAACTTGAAAAGCTTATATATATATATATATATATATATATATATATATATATATATATATATATATATATAATTATGAAACCATCCAAAAATGTAATGAATTTACAAATTAGAGGACATTCCTGTAATTAATACAGTCTTCAGACTTAACATACAGTTTCATTAATAACAACATTCAGGAGGATTATATTTTTTATCAGCCTTAGTGTGGCTGAAAAATATAGAAATACCCATAGCGTCGGTCAACATTCCATGAACGGTTGCTACTTAATTTGTGTACAAAAACTGTCTGGGATCGGTCTCATCACTAGTTACTTACTTACTTACTTGATACTTGGTAGCTCCGTCGATGACCGGTAAAACCGGATTGACTGCGGTCATTTTACAAAAACTATACACAAATTAAAATCAAAAATGCGATATACAAATCACAATGACGGTGGATGCAGAAAAAAAAACCCACTGTCCCAATTCTTTTAAGGAATAGATTGGCCTTCAACCAAACAGCCCCTCAGATGTTTCCTAAACTTCCCAAGTCAAGATTTTCGCACGTACTCCGGCAGGGTGTTGAAAAGGAAGAGCTGAAGTAGGTAACCTCTTTTGTGTCACATCGAGGGACATCCAGCTGGCAGGCCCAACGAGTACGGTGATCATTGCACCTGGCTCCTTCTGTCAAATGAATCAATGTTGTCCCGTATATTATTTAATTGTTCAACCGATCCTGTAAATGTTAGTGATTTTACTAAATTTAATAATGTGATTTTTATTGCAATTCGTTAAGAATTCAAAAAAGTTATGTTCTAATAGTTTGTGACTGGAAAATATGTGACGAAAATGAACCTGGAGCTTTCTCTACGTATTAAAATGTTTCCAAAATTTCTATATTTAGACAGAATATTAAAATTGTATTAGATAAAATGTTGTGCGTCATGAAAGGCAGTTATGTAATAAGTAAGTGACTGTAACATACACTTGAGATATTAAATAAAAAACATTGTACGGTTTTAACTTTGAATTTAAATATAATTCTAAACTATTAAACTCAAAATAATTAAGAAATCAAAAGATTTTTGGAATTTAGGCCTAATAAGATTTAGGTACATAACATCTGTGACATTTCTTTAAGTAATGTATTAAATTTTCAAGTAATGAAGCCTATTAAATAAAAACTTGTACTAATCGTAAAATGTTCAATGTCGTGTATAAAATATAATAGTGAGTTAGACTATCATAGTAATAAACATGTCACACAGATTTCCTGGTAGTAGCGAAAATATCACGTGTAGTCATTCAGATTCATAAATAATCCTATTCAGTGAAAACAGCTAAAATTCTATATCCAATTTTGCTTCACCCTCTGGCGGGGAAGGTGATAAATCTTCCTACGAATTATTCCTTATCAACGATCTCTGGATGACAAATTGGAGGCAATCTGTGGAGAAGAAAACGCTGTCAGTTGCATGATCGATAAGTGATCAGTTCTGGTTGGTTCCGCGGTCAAGAAACAGAGACCGCTCCAATCAATCAGCCGAGACGCCCGTCGCGACATCAAGATTGATGAGGATAAGACAGCGGGTAGTCAATGTATTCATTAATCTGTCATATCGCTCTGCTACTGTATTTTTATTCGGAAATTGGAAATTTATTACAGTATTAATAGATAATTATTCTATCTCTGATACAATTCTACAACGCTGATGTAATTGGATGGTCTCCGTACAAAAATATTATAGCCTTAGTTATATTGCAATACTTATAGTGCAGATACGTTCTATAGCAAAAACAACGAGGTAGCGAATGACGGTGCGAATTTCGCATTTTGGCGGGAGGTTACGATCAACATTTTTCGCGAGAGATGCTACTGTGTCAAGAGTTTTCAACAACGAACTATACTATAATGGAACACGCTCTGGGCCGGAGAAACCGAGCCGAAATCCTGGGCTACGTTCCGAGTCTGCAGGCGCTGGAAATGGGCAAGAACTCATTCCGCCCTAATGGCAGGCATTATAGTAATGATCTAACATCACTTTAAAAAGCCTTCTAGGACTTAATAATATTGTTAGATACCATAATTTATGTAATATTACAAATGTTAGTATCTGCTTTTTACCGTGGATTTTTATTTTTAGTTAAAAATAACAGATTTTTGTACAATATCTAAATAAACTGAGATTTTGACTTGGTATTTTACTTATAAAGTTGGAAATGAAGATAGATGTCTGTAAGATTAAAATATTTCCCAGGTGAAAAAACAACATTTTTATTGACAGTATTTTATTTCAAAGTAAACTACATAAAAATTTACAAACATGACATACTTAATCTACGTGTTAGAAAATAAAATTAATTTTTACAAATTTTGCCTTATTCCTAAGTTGGATGTTTTAGTAATGTCAAAAGTTTTTTGTTTTGCGATGTGATGAGATATTATTTTAAAAAAATTAGTTTAATCACAGTTTTAATTAAAAATAACCCGTGGCTTCCAGTGAATTCGTCATAAGTTAAATGCCCCTTGAAAACACTACCAGTAAATTGGTTACAAACTCTCAATGTCAATTCAGAAGTGGTAGCATTTGTTAGAGATAACTTGAGCAAATAACAATCTTTTACAATTTTCAATACATCATTACTTGATGTAATTAATTTACCCTTAGATCAGAATCACTGGCATGGAGTACATAACTACAATCGTTATATTTTATAAATTTTTCATTACGTCTTACAATGACGCCACAAATATAGTATAAAATTTCATCCTTAATACTAGAACTATCATAATTTTCCATGACATAATACATGGCACTCTCACTTTCATCATTCCAAAGACAAATCCAAATCACACTTATCAGCATTAGCTAGCTCAATGGATGCCTTCTTTCTGACAATAATCCTCCTTCCTTCGTTTCTCCAGTGGCTGTTGTAATATGAGATGGAAAATAAAAAATTGTTGAAACTGCTTCATTTTTGAGACATTTTCTTAGTGTGTTAGGCAAAAGTAAATGGTAATTCTTGTTCTGTAAAATGTTTACTGCATAAAACAGTATGTTTTGTTGGTTTAAGATTTTTTCTCTTTGTCGCAGTAATCCATTTTATTAGTAAATTGTCATCATTCAATGGAAAGCCAAAACAAACAAATTAACAAAATAATAAAATACAGGTAGCTGAAAATTACAAAAAGATCCCATAATTATAGAGTAGAGTAGGGTCAGTAGATTACTGTTTGTAGCACTGATTTATAAGTTTTATGCATTTATAAGTGTTATAACGACAAATATTGATATCTTGGATCAATGCGGATAAAATAATTGAGTGATAAGTATGTTTTATTGATATATAATTATTGTTCATGATTAAAAAACGTACAGTTATTAATGTACTCATTAACAGTCGTACCGCACTTTTAATTATTTGAATAACCCAGTTAATAATTTGTCATTACAGAACAATATTTGTGAAAATTACTATTTTAGAAGTTGCAAATAAATAATTGACATGGTTGATATAGTAAGAACTTACTTGTGACAAGAAATGTGGCTGCCTTTGGTCCATCTGGACATGCAGTAATAATAATAATAAATTCTTTATTGCATTTGTTACAATTTTACAATTATGTTGCAAGCGTCATATTCTTCCTAGCCATTCATACACATTGAAGCTCACTCAAACATACATACGTCTCTCAACAATCATGCAAACAATCACACTCTCAAAACCAGAATATCGGGTAGGAGGGTTATAAAGGCTTTAAACTGGGCATCGAATCTTTCGTTTAGTGCAGAAACCCCTCAAGTGACTGCAGTTGTGGGGTTTCTGCAACAAACTCGGGGTTAATTTATTTTTTTGTGTTGAGCGATGTTGGCAGCCGTGTCTTTTCTTGTTGCCATGTGCTCTTCACTTTCCTGTCTGTTTGTCAGTGGTGTACTGTGTGGTGGTTTGTTTACATGCTGTTTATACCGGGCTGATTTCTTGGTTGTTAATGTGTTGTTAAGTATAAGTTGTTGCACTGGTTATAAAGACATCGACATGAGTGAAAGTTCAGATAGTGATGGGCCTTCTCAACCAAAGAGGAAAAGAGGTATCACCAATCCAAACACTTACAAAAGGAATGTGATTCGTGAATCCAGGACCAAAGGAAAAGGTTATGTTACTTACAAAGGTAAGGGAATAGAAAGCAAAGTTTGTCCTCAAAATGTTACTTGTAAATGCCCGATTATATGTCATTCTAAGATTGATCACGAAGTTAGTAAACAGATATATGGGACTATTTTTATAGCCTAGAGAACAAAAATTGCCAAGATACATATTTACAATCGCTAATTGAAGCAAGAGCAGTAGGTAGACGTACAAAATCTGCAAAGAATGATGTACCGGTAACAGTTGACAATGAGTCAGATGATGAAGATGAAAATGAACGTAGTGAGGACAGTCTATAAAAGAAAACACACATTTGTGTACTATATAAAAAATAAAGTGGTGCTTAGTACAGTATGCAAAAATGTGTTTTTGAAAGTGCATGGAGTAACAGGTGAACGCATAAGAAGGATTTGTAGCCTTTTACTCCAGAACAAAAGTCCAAGGGACTTACGGGGAAAAAACCGGAGTGGGAACTCTGTACCTGGCACTGTTTGTAATCTGATTCATCAACATGTCAGTTCTTACGATGTCAAAGTGACCCACTATGGAGGAAAGCCAAAAAAATATTTGGAAGCCAGACTGACTGTTAAGAAAATGTATGAAATGTTTCTTGATAAACATCCAGATCTAACCAATGTAGTTAAGTATAACTTTTACTACACATATTTCAAAGAGAATTTTGACTACAGATTTGGTCGCCCTCAAGTGGATGTTTGTTGCACTTGTGAAAAGTCTATCTAGTAAGCTAAGAGACCCTCTTCTGTGTGAAAGTGCCAAACGTACTGCTGTGGCAGAGATGATGGTTCATAAAAACAGGGCTAAGAAGTATTTCAAGAAATTGCAAGATTACAGTAATGACAAAGATGACGAAACTCTGGCAATATGTTTCGACTTCATGCCAAAATCTACCTTTGCCGCACATTCCTGTCCAAGAAGTCTTCTATATGCGGCAATTGTGGGTGAACTGCTTTTGTATCCACAACCTAAAGACAAATAAGGCGAAAATTTATGTATACCATGAGGGTGTGTAGGGAAATAAATCACCAGATGAGGTGTGTTCGTTTCTTTTTGACTACATGAAGACTGAAGTCCCAGATACAATAAAGAAATTGGTACTGTTTAGTGATGGGTCCTTTCGGACAAAATAGAAATCACACCCATGATAAGATTCTTAATGGTTCTGTGTGACAATTCACATTTTAAGACTATTACATACTACTTCCCAGTGCGAGGGCATTCTTTTTTTGCCCCTGTGATAGGGACTTTGGCTGTATAAAGCGCCTAATACGGAAAGCTGACCGGATTTATACACCACAGGAGTACATTGAACTGATACTGAGGGCTAGTAATTCTGGTAGATTCACAGTCCATGAAGTGAAAACCCATGAAATTTTAAACTTCAAGAGCTGGTGGCCTGCATACTACAAGAAAGACAGTTTCAGCCTCTGATGAATCAGCAGGAAGAGCCATTCCGAAGAAGGACAAAAGAAACCATTTAAAATATCCACTTACAGACAGTTCCATTTCTCCTCACATTCACAAGGGAAAGTAGTAGTGAGGAGAGTTCATTGATGGCTTACGTGAGTCCACATTCACCCTCCTGAAATGTAACCAACCACCGGAGCTACAACTGCAGTTGCCTACCCTCAAGGACAGGTAAGACATTTTTTTAATTCCTACAATTTTATTCGGAAACAATTAAAAGAAAACAATGAAGTTATTTTTGTTTTACAATAATAATGAACATAATGTTATTAGTTAATAAAAATAATATCAACAGTGTATACAATTTTTTTTTTTAAATATGCTGGCCAGTCACGACTTATTTTTGCTGAATCAACAAGTTGATTTCTTGGTTACAGGTACCTATCCAAAGGCAAAGCTCAATGACATCACAAAGTTGACCAACTATACCACAGGGTATGAAGACTTCTACAATGCTTTGCTACAATGGCCAACAACAGATGCCGAAATGATTGAGAAGGTCCAATGAAGATGAGTAGGTTTAGTCCGAAAAATGTATATATTTTCATGTTTTTATACTAGTTAATGAGTTCTATCTTTGAATAAAGTGTCTTAACCATATTTTTGTTTTCCATTGTGCCCAAACCTGTAAATCTGTCAGAAAATTAGGAACCAAATTATAATTTGATTTAGAAAAACAGCTTTTATTGCAGAAACACCATAAGTGAAACAATAAAAAAATTTTTTTTTTTAAGTGGCAATATCAACCCTGATGAATTAATATCGACATCCACGACTTTGAATACCTTGGTATAACATGAAAACTTAGTAAATGAAATGTTTGTTACTTTTTTAGAAATTAGGTTTTTTTTGATTTCCCTAAAATTCAAAAAATGTTGGTTATGTGGTTTCTGCAATAAACGATTCAATTGTCCCAGCGGTATTGAAAAAACTCCTCAATCGTGTAAAAGGCACTAGACACCAAAAGATGCCTTAAACGAGTCTTGAAAAGATTCAGGTTTTGATTTTTGATGCATTCAGGAAGGCAATTGATTACTTTGACACCAACTTGAGAATGGCATGCCGTTCAAAGGCTGTACTTCTGTGTGGTTGAATTCTGTAGTTGTCCCTACCTCTAGTATCATATGAGTGAACATCCCTGCCTTGGGTCAAAGTGCACCTTGACCTGCAGTACAGAGCGACCTCCAAGATATAGAGGGAGGGTTAAAGTCAATAATCTAAGCTCCCTAAATGCTTCTCTACACGACTCTCTTGTTTTCAATTTCAGATAGTTCTGACAGTTCTTTTCTTAAGTCTAAATACCCTTTCCAGCTTGTATTTAGAGCAGCTACCCCAAAGTCTGATTCCGTACTACAAGTGAGTATGGACCAAGCCAAAATAGGCTGTTCTTAAGAGTTCAAGGGAGCAGAATTGTGCTAGGTTACACAAAGCATAAATGCCTGAGTTAACTCTAGAGCAAACGCTGTCAATGTGACCGTTCCAAGTCAACTCCTTATCAAGATGTATTCCAAGGAACTTTGTGGAAGGTGTTTCTTCAATGAGTTCATCATCCACCATCACAGTGATTTTGTTTCGTTCATTGCGCTGCTGAAAACAAAATTTGATGAAATTTGACTTTGAATTGTTTGCTTGCAAGTTCATTTCATTGAAATGTTGAATGCAAAGATTTAGATCAAGAAATGATTTGAGTTCTAATTCAGCAGCTGATTTTGCCTTTATACGAATAGTCGTGTCATCAGCGTACTGAATCACTTTACCATGCTGGATAGATGATTTCAGTTCGTCGACATAGAGATTAAAAAGAACTGGGCTAAGAATTGATCCCTGGGGAACACCTAGGGTTACTTGTGTTTTGTCTGACAGGACATTCTCGATCTGTACACATTGGACCCTGTCACTGAGATAAGACATGACCCATTTGTGCGGCAAACCTCGAATGCCGCATTCCTCTAACTGGCGCAGCAGTGTCGCATGGTGCACGCAGTCAAAGGCTTTGAAGAGGTCAAGAAATATGCTGAGCACATGTTCTCTTCTCTCCAACCCATCGACAACGAGTTTCAACAAGGTTTGTGACTGCATCGACTGTTGATCTGTTTTGTCTGAATCCATATTGTTCTGGATCGAGAATTTCAAATCTTGAAAGGAAGGTTTCCAGTCGTGCCAAAAATATTTTTTCAAAGACTTTACTGATGGCAGGCTAAACAGAAATTGGATGATAATTGCTAGTCACGCAAGGATCGTCCTTTTTGAAAATCGGAGTTATTTTCGCAATTTTTAATTTGTCTGGAAAGGTGCCTGTTTCAAATGAAAAATTGATCAGTTTGGTCAATGGTGCCAACAATTGCTTGGAGCATTGTTTAACTAACCATGACGATACCCCATGGATGTCACATGACGTTTTCGCCTTGAGACTCCGCAAGACGCGAGCCACCTCCCCCCCACTCACAGGGGCCAAAGCCATGGACGTCATCGGCCGCCGGGAAACTCTTACGCGGGGGAGAGGTCCCTCGGTGCCTCCGCCCATCACAGTCACCGAATCGTAATAACGACTGAATAATCCAGCAACCACCGAGGGATCCTCTACTTTTGTACCGTTGTCGATAATTTTGATTTTGTTGGGTTTTTTAGAAAGGTTTGATGCATTATTAATAATTGACCAGGCCGTTTTAGAAAAGTTGTCACATGTTTTTAAGGTTTTTTCAATGTCATAGGCCTTTGCGGCCTTTAATTACTCTTCTATACACTCTTCTGTAATTTCGGAAAAAAACCTTAAAATTTTCATTTTTATTGCATATGTAGATAGAGTTATAGAACTTGATTTTTGTCTCTGGATATCTGAATACCTTGAGTAATCCATGAAGTTTTTTTGAAATTTTGAAACCTTTTTGATTTTTTGAAAGGGCATGAACTGTTCAGATAATATAAGAAACGTTCGTTAAACGCATTGAACATCCCATTCGCATCACGGAAATGATCCAGAAATAGCCAGGATTCACCCCCGAGAAAACTCCTGAGCTGTTTCAATGTTCTGCTCTCGAGTTACTCTTAGAATTTTTGGAGCCTGGCCCTCGACATCCGGGGAACACCCAATGACCTCGACCACCTGAGCGCGGTGGTCCGAGATGGCGGCATCAAGCACGGAAACTCTGACTTGTGAAATGTTAGTGACAACATTGTAGATGGCTGTACTCGTCGTGCCAGATACACGAGTTGGGGAGTTCACTGACCAGATAAAGCCAAATGAAGTCAATAAATCGCGGAACCGCTGGGTAAGGGGGTGGGTATGATCTAGCACGTTTATGTTAAAGTCCCCCAAAATAAAGAATTTTGTTTGAGATGTGTTGAAAAAATTTAAAAGAATTTCAAGATTTCAAGAAAAGCATCAACACAACCATTGGGTGACCCGTACAACCCAAAGACCAAGATTTTCCCGAACTGATTTGTTTTAATTTTTTATTCCTTCAACCTCAAAAGGTCAGTTCACAGCTGTAACCGACTTCGGTTGAAAAGTAATTGAACGTCTAGTAAAGATTGCTACACCACCCCCTTTGGACGTGTTTCGGCAAAAAGAACCGGGCAATTCAAAGTTGTTGATTTTGAAAAATGGTATGTTTTCTTTAGTGAAGCCATGCTCCGAGAATATAAATATATCTGGCGCAAGTTCTTCACAAAATAGTGTCAGCTCATAAACCTTGTTGGTAGCAATTTGAGCATTAAGATGAATCAGTTTAAAAGTTTCATTTTTGAATTTTGAAAATTTGGAAGTTGTTGATTTGGAGTTTTGACTGATTGAATTTAAACCGTATTCTGGTCCCCCTATCCTACTTTCACCTCTGTCAGTAAATAATTGTTTTTTTGACCTATGCCATTGGTGGTAAGGTCAAAGGTAAACACAATATGTGGCTTATGGGCAGTGCGCGTTCCAGTAGTATAGTTTGTTGGTTTTCAACACACTAACCTCGGATTGGTCTCGATTTGAAGGGGAATATTCAGGCTAGGCGGCAGTGTTGCCAACATGTCGAAAAAGTGTCCCCTACAGCTGTAAGAGTACCTGTACACTTTCTTTCTGGGACGTGCCTCAAATATTGTATTTTTACTTTATTTACGTAGCCTATAGGCTAATAATTACTTATTCAGTAGGTGGTTTTTTAGTAAACTGAGTTTTTATATTGTCTATGACAGGCTATGATCCATAACTGAGAATGTATTAGTATTAGGTTAGGTGTATTAAGTAGCCTTACACATTTTGATTTTAGATATGCAACAATTTATCCTTCTCAATTATTGATAAACATGAGAGAAATATCACACAGCTACGTTTAGAAATATGGAGCTAGCTCATCTATGAAAAATATAAATAAATCTTTTTTTAATTCAAGGAAATATATGTTTTTGCCTATAAGAGTAACAAAATTGGTTGTTCAAAAATAATATTTAAATCAAAATAAACCATAAAGGTCGTTAATCAAACTTAATTAATATGTACATTTACGATAGTTCATATGTTACAGTTTATTTCATAACAAAACTGCAATCTTCTGCCCTTCTAGATATAAGGATATAAAGTGGGTAAAAAATACAACATTTTGGGTAGGCCCGTAGGCTACCTACCCACTGGAGCTACCATTGGTTCAGCATATAAGCTTTTTCAATGTTAGTAAACCCCGACGTCTAAGTGAATATAAAAAGAGAGCAGGTTTCGCGATAACCCAATGTCTTAAAGATACAACTAAACAAAAAAAATTCAGTTAGACAATAACAAGTAAAACCAAAGGTAATAAATTTGTTACTCATAACTAGAATAGACGCTAATTATCAGTAAAATGCCGAAAGCAATTGAATCGTGAATTGTAAAAACCCCATAACTGACATTTTGGTCAAAATAGTTTTTTTTACATATTTGGATAGAATGAATGCAGATGCAAGTTTTAGTGTAAAAACAACACATCTGACATACCCACAACACATTGAAAAATGGCCTTGAATTATGTGTTTGTTGGAAAAACCACATAAGTAACACTACTTATGTTGTTTTTTACAACAAAGCAGTTGGTGGTCCTGTAAAATCAGCTGTTTTAATGTATTGCTTTTATGTTTGTGAAGAAAACACTGTTGTTGATGTGTTGTTAACCTAACCTCTAGCTGTGTTCTATGAAGAATAAGCAATATGAGTGATTCGATAGATAGTGAAATTAACACTAATGAAGTGTTGAAAAGAAAACGAGGCATAAGAAATGATGATAAAAATCAAATAAATGTTATTAAACATAAAAGGTTTGAAAGGTGAAGAGTACACAACGAAGAAAGGAAACCTTGTGCCGAAGGCCACTATTGGACCAGATTGCAAGTAACACAGTTGCTGGACTTTGTTTTGATTACATGATGTGTGTTCAGCTGCCTGACATACCATTTCAGGATGTATTTTATCTTAGACAGTTAACAGTAAATGTTTTTTGTGTGACCAACTTAAAAGACAACAGCTCTAAAATATATGTTTTATCACGAAGGCACGTGTCTTAAAGGGCCAAATGAAGTGACCTCCCTCATTCATAACTACATTCAAAATGAATTAAGAGGAAATACTAAAATTCTGTATCTCTTTTCTGACAATTGTGGAGGTCAGAATAAGAACCATGCTTTGGTCAATTATTTTAATGCTCTGGTTGAAATGGGGAAGTTTGAAAAAAAAATGAACAGTTTTATCCTTTGCGGGGCCATTCTTTTTTGCCTTGCGACCGAGCATTCGGTACAATAAAAAGAGCAAAGAAAAGAATTGATAGCATATACACAATAAGAGAACTAACCAAAATTATTGTAAACTCCTCCCCATTGTTTACAGTAAACGTGGTTGAAAAAGAAAATTTAGGTACTCGATTTCAAAAATTGGTGGCAAGCTTACTACAAGCAAGCATGTATGTCTGACCGCTCTTATGGACGCAATGTGCCAAAACATGACAAGGTTCATTTTAAGATCTCAAAGTTCAACCACTTTCTGCACACAAAAGAACAGAAAGGGAAGGTTACTGTGTAATGAATTTATTGGGGGAGTTATTCCTCATGAAGTTTTCACCATACGTCTACCCGTTAGAACTTCTTCTCAAGATATTATTATCCCATCCATAGTGGCCTACAAAGACCGAGTGCCCATAAACATAAAGAGATGATAATGATGCAGAATGATAACTTGAAAAAAATATTCTGTAAAAATATGATTTAAGACTATATCAAGTATCTTATGTATCATAGTATTTAGTAAAGAAATTGTTTTCAACTTAAATTACAGTAAAATGTTATTTAACCCACCAATTCAGCATAAACAATATGTTAAATAGTGAGTTGTTGGAAAAACCCCATAAGTCCAACATAGTTAATTATATAATTACATATATGCTTTTAGTGTTAAATTTTTTTAAACATATGTGATAAATATGTCTTTTTGCATGTACTAAACACACACAAAAATGTAATAGTATTAAAAACTTAATAAATTATTTAAATTTTATATATATATATATATATATATATATATATATATATATATATATATAGTTTTCCGAAAGTTTACTTTTTGTTACTTATGGGGTTTTTACAATTCACGATTCAATTGCGGTTGGATGAGGTTCAAACAAAAGCGATAATTTGCAACTATGAAACTGCTGGTTATTCCCTAGCAATACAATCATATGTTATGTTTTATATGGACTGTAGTGAGCTGTACCTGCACTTGCGGTGTTTTTAAGTACCTAACTCAAGCACGTTTTATGTTTAATAAAATATTTATGGGTTTGCAACAGCTGTGTAATATTCTATTAAAACATATAATGCACTCATATTGAGTTAAATAATATAGTTTCCAAATGGTAAAGCATGCCTCTTTAATAATTATTAGGTAAAGATCTTTTTTAATATTTAAGCGCTCCAGAGCGTAAGCCGTTAAGTTTATAAAAGTAATACCGAGAATAACAACAATTCCTTAGTGTCTAAACTACAAGGTAATGTTCCCAATTTAAAGTTTACTGTAAAACAAATACTTTCCGAGATGCTAATGGTGACCATCTCGAGTTAATCACACGAATAGCTCATGTATTTTAGGTCCAACGAGTTCAATCCCAGATAAAATTCATTATCATTTTTTAAAGTTTTATACCAGTTTTACCTTCAACTTTCTACTGTTATTGGATATTAACTAGATAAGCGCTAATCTCTATTAAGTATACTAAACAAGCTACCCCTCATTCCATCACTGAAGTAACAGTGACATAGAGTAGCTTTTAAAAATTAAGTACCTATTAATCTCCTGTCTGTTCCAGTAATATGAAATATAACTCTGAATTATTAGGATATATGCTCATGATCTTTTAACAACGGGAGGATACTATTCAAAAATATTTAAAAATAGTAGTACTTGCCAGTTGTACCTTAAACCTTGTATTTTAATTGGATATTAGCTAGATAACCTCTAATTAGTGATGGGATCGAAATCACGTCACTGATATTTTTCACTGATATTTGAAAGTCACCGTGGTAACTGATACTCCAAGGCGTATGATATCAGTGATTAACGGTGACCGGTGACGCTGCTACCCCGGCGCTGTTCCTCCGTAACTGTGACTGTGACTGACTGTAACGCTGATCGGGATCGGTGGCCAAATCACGTACTACTCGCTACCCACGCTGTTACTTACTTCTGTCTTGTTGTCTTCTGCTTCGACTGGTTCTGATTCTGTTCTGAGTCTGACTGCTATTTCGGGCGCGAGTTAGTTAGACCTATGATTATTGTTTCTTAGGAATAACGAATTAACGATGAATAGATCAAAAACAAGTCCAGTGTGGACATTTTTTACACCTGTTTTAAACAGTGACCGTGTTGCTGTTTGTAACATATGCAAACAACGACTTTCATACAAAACCTCTACTTCAAATCTACGGAAACATATGAAGTGTAAACATCCCACTGTCTCCTTGGATGAAGCTACACCAAACACATTTCTAGGTAGTCAAGAGGTAAGAAACACTTGATTTATAGCATTCATGACTCATAAATATCGATAATTCGATGATCATTCGATAATCATTATTCTATAGTCGTGGTGGATGTTTATTATACTTCAGCCGTTTCAGGTGTTACATACTTTGTGACGGGGTTGTTATAATATTAAAAATATAATAGAAAATTCCTTTACAGGTAGATCACGCCGAACGGGTGCAACATCGGACGACCTCTTCTGAGCCTGGATCAAAGAAACACAGAACATCAGCATCGACTACTGCAGCGGCTGCAAAGCTCCAACACTTACACGCCAGTGCTAGTACCAGCACGTCCAGCACATTGTCTGAAGAAAATGTGGATGACCCAAGCTCTTTGCCAGTTCCGTCTTCATCCCGACCGGATACGTCTGTTCCAGCAAGTAAGTCTTGCAATGTAGTACAACAAAGATTATCTGGATTCGTCCCCAAAAAAATGACAAGCTCTCAAAAAGGAAAGGTGGATGAAGCTTTGCTGAAACTTTTCACAAGAGACTTTCAACCATTCAGGCATTGTAGAGTGAGCCGGTTCAATACCTATATCTCCCCGGCTCATGTGTGTTTTATATAGTGTATGTGTGTGTGGTTTATTGGCTGCAGAGGCCACTGACCATTTGAAGGCGTTTGGCCTTTCCGGTAGAGTGGCAAAGACTCCGAGCCGTGGTGTACAAGTTAGGAGTAGCTCCAAGTTAAAATTTAGTTTAACTAAGTGTTTATTTTGTTTTTGCTGAGCTGATCTCCTTCTGACATGTGCGGCTAAGTTTACGGCCCCTCACTGATGAGGTCCAAGGGATGAATTGTTTCCTCCTGTCATCTCTCCATCATGCGTGGTCGCAGAGAACCTTCGCTTTTGCGCTCTACTGAAGGACGGCCACCATGATGGACATTTCTACCAGTCAACATCTGTGATACCCTGTGATATTGTTATTGTTGCCATTTATATAGTTTATATTTTGTTATTTAATTTTAAGTTAGTTTTAGATATTATTTAGTTATTTCTTGGATTTCATTAGGAGCCCGCCCTTAGCCGAAGGATACCGGGTGGAATTGGCATTTCTTGTTTCAAATTATGGCGTTTCTAATTTTTGTATGCAGGTGCACCTGGCGAGGATTGTTTGAGGTATACTACTGCAGGCACTTTTAATTTTTTTTATTTATAGTATATATATATATTTTTTTTTTTTGACTGGATAGGCCTATGCCGGTGGGTTAGTAAATGAACCTGAGTATACTGACCACGGTGTTCTTATTTTCACCTAGTTAGTTTTGATCCGGCATCCCGTTCGCCACCATGGGCGCGCGCTTCCCTGATGGTTTGCTGTGGGTGTGCGAGCGGCGATGTTCGGTTTCAAGAGGATGAAGGATTTTTAGAATATACAAATGCCCTTAATCCAAGTTATGTTTTGCCAGGTAGGAAAAACTCTATCAAAAACTTGGATTACTGCAAAGTTTGCCGAATGTTTAGCTGATACTAGGTTAAAAATTAACTCAGCCCAATCTCTGTGTCTAACAACTGACACTTGGACATCTGTTAATACAGATAACTTTATGGCTGTGACAGCCCATTTCATAGACGATAATTTTAACCTACAGACTGTGCTTCTTCAGTGTGCACAATTCCCAGGAAGGCATACTGCTGAGAATATAGGGGAGGGGCCTGCGAGAAATAACAAAAAACTGGAATATTGCAGGGAAAGTAATCTTTGTGGTGACAGACAATGCAGACAATGTTCGTCAATGCTGTCAAAGACGTAATGGGCTGGAAGCACATGGGCTGTTTTGCTCACAGCTTAATCTTGTAGTTACACGTGCTCTAAATAAAAATCATGAAGTCGTAACACTAATTGAGACTGTGAAACGTATTGTCTCACATTTTAAGAGAAGTGCTCAGTCAACCGAAAAAATTGATTGAGTACCAGGTCAAAAACAACCAACCGAACAACAAGCCAAAAAAGTTGGTTCAAGATGTTTTCCACTAGTTGGAATTCAACATATTTCATGTTGAAAAAGGTTTGTGTTGCTACAAGAGCCTATCAAGGCAACTTTAGCTTTAATTGATAAGGATTTACCTGTTCTTACTCCAGTTCAGTGGAAAATGCTTTGTGAGCTGATTTTGGTACTAAAGCCCTTCTACACAGTTACGAAAACTGTAAGTGGGGAAAAAATATGCTACAGGGTCTCTGGTAATTCCTCTCACGAATTCACTATTCACAGTTTGTGGAAAACTAAAAGAAAGAAACTTTTCCCCACTAGTGAAAGAAGTTGTCACCGAATTGAACAAAGAGCTGTCAAAACGCTTTGGGAATTTTGAAAGCAGCAATACGCTCACTCTCCTCACATTCCTTGACCCTAGGTTTAAAAACTTAGTGTTTAAGGACCCAGCCGCTTCAGAAAAACGCTAAGGACAGGCTAATCAATGCTATAGGCAGAGAAATGATTCGAGCGAACGAGGATTCAAGAGAGAGCGAAGAAGAACGCGGAGCGGCCGGCTGATGTGGCGATCACTGAACAATGTTATGAGGAACAGGAAATTGGGGACAGAGAATCAATCTCGCCAGGAGATGGATGAACTCTCTGTTTTTAACAGTTTGGAAATGTGTCTGGCCAAGAAGAAAAAGAAAGGTACTGTAAAATCACGAGCGATCGTCGAACTGGACAGATTTTTAGAGGAAGATGAGTTAGAATGGAAGGGTGACCCACTGCTCTGGTGGAAAGAAAATGGACCTCAATATCCTAACCTTAGGAAAGTGGTACAAAAAAACTTTTGCTGTCTTGCAACGTCTGTACCTTGCGAGCGGGCGTTCTCGAGGGCAGGGCTCTTCGTGTCTGACAGAAGGAATAGGTTGAGTGGATCCAAGACGAAGATGTTGATGTTCCTAAATGCCAACCAGCCAAACAACCGTCAACCTGCCTTCCACAAAGACAATGAAGACCGACTTGAGAGTGAGGAGGATAAGATACTAAAAGACATTATATCTAAGAACCTAGAATCAAACTGATCAAAGTAACATTCACGTTCCTTAACTTTGTTACCAACAGAATATTTTTCCTTAAAGTTAGAGAATTGTTCCTACCATGTAGCCTACTTTTTTTGTTCTCTGCGGTTATTGTTAGTGGTATTTTAGTTAAAAAAATTTTTCGCATGTAATTAATGTTTTTCTCATAAAACTGCAGTCTATGTTTGTCCAGTGTAATACCACATCTTGTATTGTACTTATGGCTCTTAACATGGAAGGGCTGTTATATTTTACATGTTTTATACTTTCATATATATATTAAATAAATAATTAACAAAGTAACCTTTCATAACTTTTATTACTTACACGTGTTTCGGCAATTATGCCATGTTCACAGTATAATAACCTCAAACAAACTAAATTATCAACAAATAAAAATCATAACATATGGTGATATATTAATAAACTGTAAATCTTTGTTGGTAAAGTCTATTTTCTCAATTTTGATATTTGTTCAAATATTGGATTTTTGGAATTTATTTGCATTGTGTTTAACATATTATTTGAGTCCTTTTTAATAATTTAGGTAGATGTGTAATTCTTCTTTACAGTATAATTTTTCTCCTTTTGGTTGTAACTCAATAATTTTCATATTTTTGTAATTATGACCTGTCTGTAAAAGATTTTCTGCAAAGTTTGATTTCATACTTGTTGTGTTGTTTGATTTTTATGCTTGTATGTGTTCTTTGAATCGTATCTTGAAATTTCGACTTGTCTGGCCAATGTAATAATTTTGACAATCACTGCAATTAATTTTATAAACTCCAGAATTATTGTAAGAATCATTTTGTATTGTTTTTTTGTAAATGTTTATTTATAAGATCGAAACAGTTGTTTCTTGTTCTATAACTTACGTTAAATTTCGATTTTCCAAATGTTTTCCGTGTTGCTTTATTGAGTGTGGTGCTAAAAGATAGACAAATGTATTCTTTTTCTTGTTTGGTATCATGACTATCTAAATTTTGTTCAGTTTTGGCCATAGATCGTTTTATCTTTTTTTTCAATTGTTTTGGGACTGTACCCATTTCTTATTGCCAAATTTTATAATGATTTTCTTTTCATTTTCAAAATCAGAAATATTCATGTGGAACTTTAGTTAACCTATTCACCATTGAGTTAAATGCTGCCATCTTATGATTTCAAGGATGATTTGAACATTTTGGGATAAGAAGGTCAGTTTGATATGGTTTTCTGAAAATTTGGAATTTATGATCACAGTTTTCATTTGTTATTGTCAGGTCAAGAAAGTTGATTTTTTGGTTTTGAATTTCTTTTTCAAATTTAATGGTGCCACATAATGAATTTAAAAATGTTGATAAATCATTTATCTCTTCTGCTTTACCTTGAAAGAGACACAAAATGTCATCCACATATCTGATTTATCAACATCACTTTCATATATATATAATCCATATACTGTAAATATACTGTTAAGTTAGTCAAATGAGTAGTAATATAAGCGTAGGCCTACATTTTTATTTATGTTGATATTTGTTATATTTAAATCTGTGTTAATATATAATTAATTGCTTTTCTCATGTTGGGCATATTATTGATTTATTTACCTTTACTTCCTTTAAACAAAATAAACCCGACAAACCGACAAATTTCCCAGTAAATGAATTCACATTACATATCAAAGTAATAATTCACGATGTTCGTACTCTATGGTATGAGCAGAAATAACCTTCCTACAGGCTACAAAAGACGTTGGAGACGGTAGCAGTGATCACCGTTAATCACTGATACAAATCACTGATATCTAAGAATCACGGTATCAGTGATCACCGATAGAGCAAAATAACTGATATTTCCATCACTACCTCTAATCTCTAATGAGCAAACTAGACAAGCCACCCCTCATTCCATCACTGCAGTAACAGTGACAGAGAGTAGCTTTTAAAAATTAACTAATACATTTAATGTTACAGATACACATACATTACAGCCTAACGTTTTGTAAATTCTGAATTATTAGAATATACGCTCATGATCTTTTAAAAACGGGAGGTATCTTAACATCTAATAAAATCTAACATCCTGTATATGTTCGTAAATTCCACTGAACTACAATATTTAAATGTGTTGTTATATTATCTATTAATCCTAAACTAGAAAATAAAATTTATAATTATAACTTCCAATTAACACACAATATGTTTCTTGTACTTGAAGAAGATGTAACAACAACGGCGCATCTGACAGCAATACCTCGAACTAACTCGATTCTGCTACCTAGTGGACAACACCAGAACCAGTTTACTTTCATCTACCGTCAGGCGTATCAATGCAAAATAGAATCCTGTCACATGTGGAGTGAAGGAATAGAGTGGTCCTAAGTAATTATTATTTAATTCCTATTGGTGAATAAGAATTTGTATCTCCTCGGTACCTATGACGAAAACATGATATCCCTGTGTTCATATTTATAATATTAAACTAGTAAAATAGTAAAGTAGTATTAATTGGCAAATAAATATTAGTTTAACTTATATCCAATATAATATAGAGGACTTATATTTCAACTAATTTTCTACTACTATAAAAAAACATGACTAAAAAATTTTAATTTCAAATTTAAGTAATTTCAAATAACGTTTCATTCCTCTTCTTCACATTAGGCTATGTGATATTAATCTTTAAATTATGTGGTTTTCTTTTAGTTTTTATTTTGAAAATAACTTTCCACACTATAATAGACGTTGGATTGACCGTTATGAAGATTATACCTACTACTAAAGTTTATTACAAGACATTTTTAAATAGAGTGGTGATTGTTAATTTTCTTATGAACGGTTTAAATCACGAAATACCTTATGTTTGTATACCAGTATTATGTTAGGAATTTGGACAAATTTAATCCATTTAAAGGATAATCCACACGTGTAACCAGTTAATATGACATTTCATAATTTTACAGCATAATTTGAACTGGGAAATTTACTTTAATTTGCTTATTACTCGTACATACAATAAATTATGTAGTTCGAATCTGAACATTCATTCACAATTTTCCAATATGGCGGACAAATTTGACATTTGTTATGAAAACACTTATTCTATTCTGAGTGAGATTAGTATTACAATATACTATTCTACAATTATTGTTATTTTCTCGTGTTATTTTGATATACCTAACGGTTTGAGAACGAAGCGATTAGAAAGAGTCAGAAAGTCTTTGGTACCTCTGTGGTCTAAATTTGTATCTCTGTGGTACCTATGACGAGGACTTGACATTCCTTCATTTATAGGTTCGAAATTAAACTACTAAAATAGACCTTGTTAATATAAAATTGCAGATTTGCAAACCCACAACGCTGTAATACCAATGCGAATCTATTTCAAATAACAATTAGGAAAGTATAACAAAACTAACGTAGCGTATTCTCTATATGAAATAAATAATATGTTATTTTAATTAAAATATTACATAGCTGTGGTGAGAGAATAGTTACTTCAATGAGAATGTCGAAGTCTGTTCCATTTCACTAATTAATTACCAATCCCTTGAATATAGTAGGACTGTGGGTCCACGCCTAGGTTTGACGAGGGTGGCGGTCGTCACTTTACTGCAGGGTAGGAAACTATAGTCCTTAAAAAAAGCGTGTAAGTAGGACAGTGGATCCAGTACGGAACAGTGGACCTACTGTCCACCCCTGAAGAAATAGGTAAGAAATGGTCAAAACAATTTAACGACGTGGACCTACAGTCCTTTTCCACCCTAGAAGGTCAAATGGAGCTGATCCTAACATTCGTATTGAATTATATACCCAAATTATTTGCAGTAAAATTATATTATCCTTTATCTATGACAATTATTTTATAGACCTCAGTTTCGAGATATTTATGCAATAAGTTCTTTTTCACCTCACAACCGTAGTTAAAACATTGAAAAACGTCACTCTCGGGTCCTAATCATAACGTTAATTAAAATACACTAATTATATATACAAATTAAAAAAATATCCAAAAATGTTAACGAATAGGCTATTACCAAAAATAAGAGACATTCATGTAATTAATACAGTCTTCAGACTTAACATACAGTTTCATTAATATCAACATTCAGGAGGATTATATTTTTTTATCAGCCTTGGTGTGGCTGAAAAATATAGAAAATACCCATAGCGTCGGTTCAACATCCCATGAACGGTTGCTACTTAATTTGTGTACAAAAACTGTCTGGGATCGGTCTCAATCACTAGTTACTTTACTTACTTACTTGATACTTGGTAGCTCCGTCGATGACTGGTAAAAACCGGAATTGACAGCGTCATTTTACAAAAAACTATACGCAAATTAAAATCAAAACACTATATACAAATCACAATGGCGGTGGATGCAGAAAAAACCCACTGTCCAATTCTTTTAGGGAATAGATTGGCCTCTCAACCAAACAGCCCCTTAGATGTTTCCTAAACTTCCCAAGCTCAAGATTTCGCACGTTACTCTGGCAAGGTGTTGAAAAGGAAGAGCCTGAAGTAGGGAAGCTCCTCTGCGTCACAGCGAGCCTACATCGAGGCACACCCAGCTGGCAGACCCAACGAGTACTATGATCATGCACCTGGCTCCTTCTGTCAAATGAATCAATGTTGTCACGGTATATTCTTTAATTGTTCAACCGATCCCGTAAATGTTAGTGATTTTACTAAATTTAATAATGTGGTTTTTATTGCAATTAGTTAAGAATTCAAAAAGTTATGTTCTAATTTTCAAATAGTTTGTGTCTGAAAAAATATGTGACGAAAATGAAGCTGGAGCTTTCTTTACGTATTAAATTTTTTCCAAAAATTTTCTATATTTAGACAGAATATTAAAATTGTATTAGATAAAATGTTGTGCGTCAGTGAAAGGCAGTTATGTAATAAGTAACTCACTGTAACATTACACTTGAGATATTAAATAAAAACATTGTACGGTTTTAACTTTGAATTTAAATATAATTCTAAATGATTAAACTCAAAATAATTAAGAAATCAAAAGATTTTTGGAATTTAGGCCTAATAAGATTTAGGTACATAACATCTGTAACATTTCTTTAAGTAATGTATCAAATAAAACTTGTACTAATCGTAAAATGTTCAATGTCGTGTATAAAATATAAATAGTTAGTTACATAGTAATAAACATGTCACACAGATTTCCTGGGTAATAGTAAAAATATCACGTGTAGTCATTCAGATTCATAAATAATCCTATTCATTGGAAAACAGCTAAAGTTCTCTATCCAATTTTGCTACACCTTCTGGCGAGGAAGGTGATAAATCTTCCTATGAATTATTTTTTATCAACGATCTCTGGATGACAAATTGGAGGCAATCTGTGGCGAAGAAAACGCTTGTCACTTGCATGATCGATAAGTGATCAGTTTGGTTGCTTCCGCGGTCAAGAGACAGACACTGCTTCAATCAATCAGCTGAGACGCCCCGTCGCGACGTCAAGATTGATGATGAAAAGACAGCGGGTACTCAATATATTCATTACTCTGTCATATAGCTCTGCTACTTTATTTTTATTCGGAAAATGGATATTTATTACAGTATTAATAGAAAAATTATTTTATCTCTGATACAATTCTACAACGCTGATGTAATTGGATGGTATCCGTAAAAAAAATTGATATAGCCCTAGTTCTATTGCAATACTTGTAGTGCAGGTACGTTCTATAGCAAAAACAACGAGGTAGCGAATGACAGCGCGAATTTCGCAGTTGGCAGGAGATACGATCGACATTTTTTACGAGAGATGCTACCGTTTCAAGAGTTTTCAATACACTAAACCTTGGATTGGTCTCGATTTGAAGGGGAATATTCAGGCTACGCGGCAGTGTTGCCAACATGTTGAAAAAGTGTTCCCTACAGCTGTAAGAATACCAGTACAATTACTTTCTGGACGTGCCTCGTATATTGTATTTTTACTTTATTTACGTAGCCTATAGGCTAATTACTTATTCAATAGGTGGATTTTTAGTAAACTGAGTTTATATATTGTCTATGACAGCCTATGATCCATAACTGAGAATGCTATTAGTATTAGGTTAGGTGTATTAAGTAGCCGTACATATTTTGATTTTAGATATGCAACAATTTATCCTTCTCAGTTATTGATGAACATGAGAGCATATCACACTGTTACGTTTAAAACTATGGAGCTAGCTCATCTATGAGAAATAAAAAAAATCTTTTTCATTTCAAGAAAATATATGTTATTGCCTATAAGAGTAACAAAAGTGGTTGTTCAAAAAAATATTTAAATCAAAATAAACCATAAAGGTCGTTAATTAAAATTTAAGCAATATGTACGTTTACGATAGTTCAAATGTACAGTTTATTTCATAACAAACTGTAATCTTCTTTCTGCCCTTCTGGATACAAGAATATAAAGTGGGTAGAAAAATACAACATTTTGTACCTACTGGAGCCACCTTTGTTTCATCATATAGGCTTTTTCAATGTTAGTAAACCCCGACGTCTAAAAGGATATAAAAGAGAGCAGGTTTCGCTATAACCCAATGTCTTAAAGATACGACTAAACAAAAATTCAGTTAGACAATAACAAGTAAAACCAAAAACTAATAATTTTGTTACTCATAACTAAAACAGGCGCTTATTATCAGTAAAATGCCGAAAGCAATTACGGTTGGACGAGGTTCAAACAAAAGCAAAAATTTGCAACAATGAAACCGCTGGTTATTCCCTAGCAATACAATCATATTTTATGTTTTATATGGACTGTAGTGAGCTGTACCTGCACTTGCGGTGTTTTTAAGTAATTTAGGCACTTTTTGTGTTAAATAAAATATTTTAATGGACCAGCTGTTTAATATTCTATTAAAACATAATGCACGCATATTGAGTTAAATGATATAGTTTCCAAATGGTAAACCATGCCACTTTAATAATTATTGGGTAAAGATTTTTTGAACATGTATGCCCTTCTAGAGAGTAAGCTGATAAGTTAATAAAAATAATACCGAGAATAACTATTCCTTAGTTGTTATAGGACCTAAACTACAAGTTAATGTTTCCAATTTAAAGTTTACTGTAAAACAAATACTTTCCGAGATGCTTATAGAGACCATTTCGAGTTAATCACCCGAATAGCTCATGTATTTTAGGTACAACGAGTTAAAACCCAGATAAAATTCATTATTGTTTTTAAGTTTTATACCATTTTTACTTTCAACTTTCTACTGTTATTGTATATTAACTAGGACAAGCGCT